>NC_133788.1:0-13429 GCF_003597395.2 Chelonoidis abingdonii | reverse complement strand
GCTTATGTGACTTGTGGTTAGCAAGTGGGGTGAAACCGAAGTCCTTTTTGTCTGGCTAGTTTGGTTTGCCTTAGAGGTGGAAAAACCTCAGCCTTGGGTTGTGACTGCCCTGTTTGAGCAATTGGTCCTGAATTGGCACTCTCAGTTGGGTCCCGCCAGAACTGCATCATCACAATGAGGCCCCCTCAATCTCTCCCATTGTTGTAGTCCCACTTTGAATAAATAATTAAAGCATCACTGGGCGGTGGGGCAAATCCAAGGTCTTCTACATTCAGGGTAAGGGCTCTAACCACCATGATATAGTCATTCTCGCTCAATCTCTCTCTTCCCTCCCCCACCCCAATATGATTCTTTCTATTCCTCCAAAGCCAAATGGCTTCAACAGGAGAGATTGAGGGAGCTCCAGATCTGAATACCTCATAGCTCAGTGGTTCAGTCCCTCATCTGAGAGGTAGCAGATTCCTGTTCAGCTTCTTTCTCCCCATCAGGGTACATGGGGCTGAAACTAAAGGTGTCCTAAGCACTAGGCTAAAGGTTATGAAGAAGGTCCTGCCCTCCCCTGCTTTTTTATGTGAATTTATGAATACATCCTACCAGATCAGGCCCTGCAAGCAAGGTAGGCAGAGGAACACCCACCTTCTCCCAGTCTGGGAATTTGCACTGGGGCTCAAGTGGATGATAGGTGTCCAGATCCGCAAGTGATGCTGCAGCGCACATGTCCAGAGGCAGAAACATAGACACCTAGGGAATATTTACACTGGGAATTTAGGCACTGAGTGAGTTTAGGGGCCTAAAGAATTCAGCTGCTGAGCACGGGTTTTATGACAACCAGGGGGTGGGTCTGGGAGGCCTCCCCTTCAATCAAGTGGTTAGTGTAGCAAGCCAGGCTGTGGATGAATTCAGTTCAGTTTCCCCCTTCTGCCTGATAAGAGGAAGGGTTTGCCCAATAGCAACTCTCTGTTGGATGCCCAAACTGCTGCACAATAGACTCATTCTCACTCCCTTTGTTGCTCGGTGTATATTTCATTATTTCATACAAAGTGGAACAGCATCTACAGGAGACATTGAGAGACATTCAGTCCACAATATCCCATAGCCCAGGGTTAGGGCACTCAGTTAGGAGGCTAGAAATCCAAGTCCAAATACCAACCGCACATCACAAATGGAGGGGATCAGAACTCAGGTATTCTACATCCCAAGTGAGTGCTTCAACCTATGAGATAAAAGTTATAAGGGAGGCCTTACCTGCCCCCACCCCCAACATTTTGTGTCTGTTTAGATGTGCTCTGAGACTACCTACCAGATCAATCTCCACAGGCTAGGCAGGTGGTGCCACGCCTGCTTGAGGACCTCATTGGGGCTTAGGGATCAGATAGGTACCCAGGAACTTACACCAAGGTGGCTGTGCACATGCTGACTGGCAGAAACAAAAGAGCCTTGTGCACTTGAATGTTGGAAAGTCAGGCACCTAGGGATTTTAAAGGCCTACAGGGTTAAGCAACAGGGGTTTTGTGGAGCTCAGTGGCACTGAAATGTTGGATTTAGGCACCTAAAATAGTAGTTAGATGCCTAAATCCTTTTGTAGAGCACACTAATTTCAGCTTCCCAAGGATTTGGACATAGCTCTTACCTATTCTACAGATATAGGAATGTAAAAACAGACACACAAATTTGAAGTCTATGGAAATACTTTTTAACATGCTATATTGTCACTTGACAGAGAAATTGCCATGCAGCATCAGCCCTGTGGTTCTTCTACTCCAGGCACTCGTCTCCATTGGTAGGCAGTATCAGCTGCTTCAGAGAAAGGGAAATTATAGACTAAACTGTGAGGAAAATTTCATCCTAGCCCACGCAGTCAGTGGTTGGCTCATGTCCTGAAGCATGATGGTCTCTACAAATGATAAAGACATTTTAGAATTCTGTTAGTCTCCATGTCTGAATGATCTCCTGAGCCACCAACATGCTCAAGTGTGATTAGAGTGTTAACTAGAGAGAGAAGTGATAGTGACAGTCAGAGAGAAAGAGATGGACAGACAGATGAGTTGCACTAGATGTCCACCCACACATCTCAAAAACTCATTGGTTTATAGCTGGGTAAGAAAGAAAAACAATGAAACAGTGTCATAGTTTTGTAGTTTTTTCCTTGTTGCTCCAGTTTTTTGTGCAAATTAAAAAGAATGCTGACACTGTGTGTCTCCATGTTGAAATGTAAGGTTCATTTTGTCAATGATTTGTGGCCCATAGTCCTTCTCAAAGCTTCTTTAACGTCCTTGTTCCTAAGATGAAGAGATTCAACATGGGGATGACAAAGGTGTAAAACACAGATACTGCTTTCCTTGGGTACAGAGAAGATAACCAAGTGGGCTGGGCATACATGAAAGCAGTGGTCCCATAAAATAAAGACACAACCAACATGTGGGAGGTGCAGGTGGAGAAGGCTCTGTGCCTGCCCTCAGCAGAGCGAATCCGGAGGACGGTGGAGATGATGTAGATGTAGGAGATGAGCACAATCAGAGCAGTGCTCGCTATGATGAGGCCACATAAGGTAAACATCACAAGATTATTGATGTACGTGTCACTGCAGGAGAGACTGATCAAGGGAGGACCATCGCAGAAGAAATGATCGATCTCGTTATGCCCACAATAGTGCAGCGTAAAGGTGAAGCCTGTTTGCACCGTGGCGTTCACACAGCCACAGATATACGACCCTGCCACCATCTGAATGCAAACCCACTTGGACATGGTGACGGGATACAGGAGCGAGTTGCAGATGGCAGTGTATCGATCATATGCCATGGCTGCCAGGAGGAAACCTTCGGTGGTGAGGAAGAGACAGAAGAGGAAGAATTGGGTGGCACATCCATTATAGGAAATGGCTTTGCTCCCTGATAGGAAGCTTTCCATGGCTTTGGGGGCGATGGTGGAGGTGAAGCAGAGGTCTAAGAGTGACAGGTTCATGAAGAAGAAGTACATGGGGGTGTGAAGGCGAGAGTTGACTCTAATGATGAGGACTAGGATGGTGTTTCCCAGCACGGTTACTGTGTAAATCATCAGAAACAAGACAAAGGGGATCATCTGGCACCCTGGACCGTTTCCAAACCCTAGCAGGATGAATTCCATGACTGCTGTGCGGTTCCACTCTCTCACTGGCGCCATGGCTGTTAAATCCTTTGGAAAAGGCATGAGATAAGGATTAAAGAAGAGGGAAATAAAGAAGATGCAATGGTGGGCTTCATGAAAAGAGGGAGGGTGGTCTGAGACTCAGCAGATCAATCCTCATTTTCCAACTCTGCCACAGACTCCCTGTGAAGCCTTGGCCCAGTCACTTGGGCTGTGATTTCCAAAGCAGCCAAAGGGAATTGGGCACTCAACTCCGTTAATTTTCAATAGGATTTATCCAGCTAGGACCAGATTTTTGAAGGTATTTCTGTGCCTAGTGGAATTTTCATAAGTACCAAGGCACCAAAATCTCATTGATTTCAATGATTGTTAGACATCTAGATGCTTTTGCAAAATCTCACTAGGCTCCTAGATTCATAGATTCCAAGACCAGAAGGGGCCATTCTGATCAATACCTTTAATCCTAAATGCCTAAATACCATTATAAACTAAATACCAAATAAATTGATCCTAAATATCATTAAAAATCAGGGGTCTAACCATTATGCTCTTGTGAAAACTCTCAGCTTTGATATTTCTGCCCCTTAGTTCCCAGTACTGAAAATGAAGATAATATTTTTTCCAGAACTCGGAGAGTGTTGTGATAAAATCACTAATATTTTGAGATTGCTCAAATGCTACCACGGCAAGCGATAAAGTACTTTGAGTGATTTTTCAGAACAAGTCACCTAACTCACCATTGACTTTTTATAATATTTGTTTCCTTAATTCATTGAAGTTTTATTGAAAATCTCATCATAGATAGATTGAATTTGATGGCAAACTACCTTTGACTTGACTGTAAGCAGATTAGGCCCTCGTGTCATAAATATATAGATAAGGTAAGGGTTAAGTTTCTTTTACCTGGAAAGGGTAACCAAACCTGACCAGAGGACCAATCAGAGAACTGGATTGTTTAAAGTCAGGGGGCGGACATTGTATACTCGGGTCTTTTTTGTTTTCTCGGCTGTGAGTAAACAAGGTTTCCTCTAACTCCTTCTTATCTCAAATATTACTACAAAGTCTGTGAGTACAAAGAACCCAAGCAATTCGGCTGGAGGAGCTTTGGTTGTATTTACAGATGTGGATGGCTGGTCTTTTGTTGTTCCTCGCTGTGAGGAACAAGCTACCTTACTGATTCCAATCTTCTTCTCATGCTACTAAGGGGCAGTGAGTACAAACCGAGAACAAAGTAAATCGGCTGTGATATGCTTTGCTTTGTACTACTGTGTGCGATTGCTGGTCTATCTAAATTGGCTATTTTTAAATCAGACTGGGGTATTCAGATTTTCTTAAGTAGGAGCCTGTATAAATGTTTATGCAAGTTATTAGTCTGTATTGTCTCTTTTTCTATATAAAGCTTTCTTTTTTTCAAAACTTGTGGAGTTTCTTTTCTAGTAAGGCAGAGAAAGTGAAACCTCTGTATCAGGTACTGTCCCTCACGGGAAGACAGGCACGGGGAAAGGCAAAGCCAAGCTGTTGGATTTTTGCATCTCAATTATCCTGAAGTAGAGAACGCTTATCTCTTGGAAGCAGAGAAACCGTTTCTTGATACTTGCAGGCTAGACAAGAGGCAAGCCTGGGAAGGAGGGGGGAAGGGGTTTTCTCCCGCTTTTAGCATCCAAGGGATTTGGAATCTGGGTGTCCCACCAAGGAGGGTTGGGACACCAGAGAGAGGAAAG
This sequence comes from Chelonoidis abingdonii, assembly GCF_003597395.2. Taxonomy (NCBI): domain Eukaryota; kingdom Metazoa; phylum Chordata; order Testudines; family Testudinidae; genus Chelonoidis; species Chelonoidis abingdonii. Next base: position 8,585 of record NC_133788.1, on the reverse strand, counting down.
GGGGATCAGGCCCTAGCAATTCCTGATCTGTGGCAGCGAGAATATACAACGTGTAGTGAGCTTGGGGAGTTTCAGGTAAGCCCCCAGATTTTGGACGCAAAAAGTCCAGGTTTGGGACAGGACCAGATTGTGGACGCTAAGTCCAGGTCTGGGACTGGCGGCTAGATTACCACACCTCGTAATCCAAGTTAAACAAATTCCTCATAAAATTATGAGTTCCTTTTGGAAGGCATCTTTTCTAGACTAGCAGCCAAATAACTCGCTATTCCTTACAGCTGTAATACAAAGCACATCTCTTTGGCCAAGTTGGACAATTGCAGACTCTATCCATTCATGTGCTCCCATTGATTTATAAAGGTGGGAGAATGAGACTGTGACATCAATAATACATATAAGAGATTGGATGACCTTGAAACTGGAGTAATAGAAATGGAGATGAAATTTAAGAGCAAAAGTGCGAAGTCATGCACTTAAGGACTAACAGGATTTTGCTATAAGCTGTGGGCATATCAGTTGTAAGTGATAGAGGAGGAGAAGACCTGGATGTACTTGTCAGTCACAGAATAACTATGACCATCAATATGATGTCGCCATGAAAAAGGCTAATGCAATCCTAGTGCATAGAAGAAGTATTTCCAGGGGAGACAAGGAAGTGTAATTACCATATACACAGCACAGATGAAACCTCACTGGAATAGTGTGTGCAATTCTGGTCACCTATGTTAAAAAGATGAATTCAGACTGGAACAGGTACAGAGAAGGCTACTAGGATGAGTAGAAGAATGAAGACCCTTCCTTATGAGAAAAGACTTAAGAGCTTGACTTGTTTAGCCATCCCAAATGAGGGCTGAGGAGAAAATATGATTCTCTCTATAAATCAGGGAGGGAGAGGAGGTCTTTAAGGGCAATATTGGCCTTAGAACAAATGGATATAACCTGACCAACAAGTTCAGGCATGAAATAGATGAAGGTTTCTAACCATCAGAGGAGTGACATTCTGGAACAGCCTTCCACAGGGAGCAGTGGGGACAAAAAACCTCACTTATGAAGGGGATTGTATTATGACACTGCCTATGATGGCACATGGCCCATATGCAACTGCTACTAGCAAATATCTCAATAGCCAGAGATGGGACACTAGATGGGGAAGGCTCTAAGCTTACTACGGAGAATTCTTTTCCAGGTGTCTGGCTGGTGCATTTCTCCCACTTGCTCAAGGTCTACTGATCTCCATATTTGGCGTCAGAAGAATTTTTCCCTTGGCCAGATTGGCAGACGTGAGGGTTTTGCCTTCCTCTGGAGCATGAGGTGTGGATTAATAGCAGGGTGAACTACAGTAAATGGTGATTCTCTATAACTTAATCTTTAAATCATGATTTCAGGACTTCAGTAACTCAACCAGGGTTACAGGTCTATTACAGGAGTGGGTAGGCAAGGTTCTATGGATTGTGACGTGCAGGAGGTCAGACTAGATGATCACAATGTTTCCTTCTGGCCTTAAAATCTGTGAGTCTGGGTCGGTCCTGGGTCGGTACGATTCAATATTTTGATTAAAGACTTGGATAATAGAGTGGGATGTGCTTATAACATTTGTGAATCATAGAATCATAGGTTTCAAGGACCGCAAGGGTCATCGAATCTAACCCCCTGCAAAAAGGAAGGATTTGTTGCTTCTAACCATCCAAGACAGATATCATCAAGCTTGGATGACATCAAGCTGATAGCCACCTATTTGGCGTTCACAAGCACTTTGGAGGACAGGACTAGAAATCAAAGGATTTGACAATTGGGAGAAATGGTCTGAAATGAGCAAACTGAAATTCAGTAAGAAAACTGCAAAGTACATACCTAGGAGGAAAAACATTCATTGTACAACTACAAAATGAGAAACAGTTGGCTCGTGATGGTCCTGATGAAAGGATCTGGACTTACAGTGGATCACAAATTGAATAGGAATCAGCATGTGATGCAGTTGTGAAAGGCTATCGTTCTGGGTGCATTAACAGGATGTCCGAGTAAGACATGGGAGGTAAATCCCATCTCTACTTGGCACTAGTGAGGCCTCAGCTGAGTACTGTATCCAGTCCTGGGTGCCACTGTCTAAACAGATAGTTAAGGGTTAATGTCTCTTGTACTTGTAAAAGGTAAGAAGCTCAGTGAACCTGGCTGACACCTGACCAGAGGACCAATAGGGGGACAAGATACTTTCAAATCTTGGCGGAGGGAACTCTTTGTGCTTTGTTTTGTTCGTTGTTCGCTCTCGGGACAGAAAGGGACGGGACATCATTCCAGGCTTTCCCAATCTTTCTGATCAGTCTCTCATGTTTCAAATAAGTAAGTAATAGCCAGGCAAGGCGGATTACTTATGTTTGTTTCCTCAACTTGTAAATGGTGTTTTTGCTGGAAGGATTTTACCTCTGTTTGCTGTAACTTTGAACCTAAGGCTGGGAGGGGTCCATCTAGCCTATATGAATCTGAGTACCATGTAAAGCATTTTCCATCCTGATTTTACAGAGATAATTTTACCTTTCTTTCTTTTTAAAAAAAGTTGTTTTTTTAAGAATCTGATTTTTTCTGTGTCTTAATCCAGGGATTGGGTCTGAACTCACCAGGGATTGGTGGGAGGGGAAAGGAGGGAGGATGGTTAATTCCTCCTTGTTTTAAGATCCAAGGAGTTTGGATCGGTGTGAAGCTTCTCAAGGCAACCCAGGGAGGGGAAAGTCTGGGGGGAAAAGAGAGGGGATGGTTAATTCCTCCTTGTTTTAAGACCCAAGGGGTTTTGGGTCTGTTCCCCAAGGAAGGTTTTGGGGGAACAGAAAGTGTGCCAGACACTACTTCTGGCTGGTGGCAGAGTACCAGACCTAAGCTAATAATTAAGCTTAGGAGTGTTCATGCAGGTCCCCACTTCTTGAACTCTAATGTTCAAAGTGGGGGAAAAACCTTGACAGCCACACTTTAGGAAGTTTGTGGAAAAACTGGAGAGCGTGCAGTGCAGAAAAACAAAAATGAGAGATTTAGAAAAATCTGACCTATGAGGAAAGGTTAAAAAAAACTAGGCACATGTAGTCTTGAGAAAAGAAGGCTGAGGGGGCACCGGATGAGAGCCTTCAAATATGTTAAGGATTCTCTAAAGAGAATTGTGAACAATTGTTCTCCATGTTCACTGAAGGTAGGACAAGAAGTAAAGCGTTCAGTCTGCAGCAAAGGAGACTTAGGTTAGTTATACGGAAATTTTTTCTAACTGTAAAGATAGCTGAGCTCTGGAATAGGCTTCCAGAGGACGCTGTGGAATCCCTGTTGGAAGTTTTTTTTTTTTTAAAAAAAAAACAGGTTAGTCAAAGTTGTAAGGGAATTCACAAACTGTCATCATAGATGTGATTCTCTTTGTCAGATGAAAGACAGCTGAGATCACACAAATGGAATCTAGGGCAACACCTGAAGATGTTCAGGGAATCCTCTGAAGATGCAGAGATGTCTGTATTTCTCTGATTCCAGTGAAGTGTTAATTCTGCCTCACTCTAGATTATTGAAGTTGGGATTTTCAGTGGCATGCATTTCCTTTTGAACCGATTGAACTAGCAATTTTCAGACTCTGCTGAGTACTGCAGGTTAATTTTTGGAGGGAAATCTTTCAATGGTCGTCTTGAACTCTCTCATTCCTCCATTTCAGCACTATCCTAAGCCCCCTCAGCCCAACTTGCTCCTCCACTCCCAAAAGACGTTAGTTGTATGAATGCATTCACTGTTGTGAGAGCAGTAGACAGGTCACATCAAATGGCTATCTCTGAATCAGGAGGTTAATTACCTTTGTATATGGCATGGTAGGGACAAACTGTCCACTTTTGGTGTGCACACTTCTAAAAGGACATTGAGAAAATGAAAAGGGTTCAGAGAAGAGATACACAAATGAGTTGAGGTTTTACAATGAACTAACAAAGGAGATCAATCTATTTAAATTATTCAAGAGGTGGTTTAGACATGATTTGATCATGGTCTATAAATGCCTGATGGTAGAAGATATTAGCATTTTTCGACACATCACCACAACTGGAGCTCATGAACATACAGTTGCCCTCAATTCATGTAGAAAAATTGGAGTCGGTGCAGAAAATAACCAGGAAATTTATTTGAGTGGCAAAGAAAATACCTTACAGTGAGAGAATTAAAGAGCTCAATAAGTTTAGCATCTCAAAACTTTGATCAGGAGATGATCATAGAAGCACTGAAATGTAAGGCTGGAAGGGACCTCAAAAGGTTATTTAGTCCATTCCCCTGAACAGAGAAAGGACCAAGTATACACAGACCATTCCTGAGAGGTATTTGCCTAATCTGTTCTTAAAAAACCCTCCAATGACAGAGATTCCACAACCTCCCTTCAAAGCCCATTCCAGTGCTTAACTAGCCTTATAGTTGCAAGTTTTTTCTAATATCTAATCTAAATCTCCCTTACTGCAGATTAAGCTCATTACTTCTTTTCCTGTCCTCAATGGACATGGAGAACAACTGATCTTTGTCTTCTTTATAATAGCCCTTAATATATTTGAAGAGGGTTATCAGGTCCCCCCTCCAGGCTTCTTTTCTCAAGACTGAACATGCCTGTTTTTTTTAACCTTTCCTCTGATCACAGGTTTAGAAAACCTGACCTATGTTTTGTCATCTCTTCTGTACTCTCTCTAATTTGTCCACATCTTTCTTAAAGTGTGGTGCCTGGAACTGACCTAGTACTCCAGCTGAGTCCTCAACAATGCCTGGTAGAGTGGGACATTTATCTCCTGTGTCTTACATACAACATTCCTGTCAATACACCCACCCCATAATGGTATAACCCTTTTTCACACCTGTATCTCATTGTTGGCTCATATTCAATTTGTGATCCACTATAACCCCCAGAGCCTTTTCAGCAGTACTACCACCTAGCCAGTTGCTTCCCACTTTGTAATTGTGCAATTGATTTTTTTTCCTCTGAAGTATAGTACTTTGTACTTTTCTTTACTGAATAACAACAAACCCAGGACAGACCTCTTCAGGATCCCACTAGATATGTTCCCCCATTTTGACAGCAAACCACCAATAGCTACTATTTGAGTACAGTCTTTCAGTATTGTACCCAACTTATAGTAATTTCATCTAGACCACATTTCCCTACTTTGCTTATGACAATGGAACATTCAAGAAATATAAATTCTACAGCTTTGCCCCTATCCACTAGATCAATGATCCTGTCAAAGAAGGAAATGAATTTGAATCGGCATGACTTGTTCTTCACAAACCCATGTTGGCTTTAACTTGTTACCCTGTTATCCTCCAGTGGCTTACACATTGTTTAATCATTTGTTCCAGTAACTTTCCAGGTACCAAAGTTCTGACTGATCTAAAATTCCCCGGGTCCTCTTTCGTCCTCTTTTTATTTTAAAAACAGAAAATGTGTGCCCTTCTCCAGTCCTCTGGGACCTCACCCATCCTCCATGAGTTCTCAAAGATAATTGCTAATGGTTCTAAGATTGCTTCATTTAGTTTCATAAGTACCCTAGGATGAATTTCATCGGGCCCTGTTGAGTTGAATACGTTTAACATATCTAAATATTTTTTGACCTGTTCTTCCCTTATTTTGGCTTGTGTTCCTTCCCCCTTGTTGTTAGTATGAATTGTGTTAAACTTCTGGTCACTATTAGTCTTTTTTTTTGTGAAGTCACTACGGAAAAGGATAAATGGACACAAATCAGATATCAGGAATGGCAATATACAAAAACCTGTAGGAGAGCACTTCAACCTCCCTGGCCACACTATAGCAGACCTTAAGGTGGCTATCCTGCAGCAAAAAAACTTCAGGACCAGACTGCAAAGAGAAACTGCTGAGCTTCAGTTCATTTGCAAATTTGACACCATCAGCTCTGGACTAAACAAAGACTGTGAATGGCTTGCCAATTACAGAACCAGTTTCTCCTCCCTTGGTTTTCACACCTCTACTGTGCTAGAACAGGGCCTCACCCTCCCTGACTGAACTAACCTCGTTATCTCTAGCTTGCTTGCTAGCATATATATACCTGCCCCTGGAATTTTCCACTACCTGCGTCTGATGAAGTGGGTATTCACCCACGAAAGCTTACTCTCCAAAACCTCTGTTAGTCTATAAGGTGCCACAGGATTCTCTGCTGCTTTCACAGATCCAGACTAACACGGCTACCACTCTGATATTAAATACCTCAGCCTTCTTAATATTATCAGTTATTGGCTCTCCTTTCCTATTAAGTAGAGGACCTACACTTTCCTTTGTCCTTCTCTGACTCCTAATATACTATTAAAGAACCTCTTCTTAGTGCCTTTCATGTCCTTTACTAGGTGTAACTCATTTTGTGCCTTAGCCTTTCGGATTTTGTCCCTCATGCTTGTACTGTCCTTTTGGACTCATCTTTAGCAATCTGTTTCCACTTTTTTTTATTCCTTTTTCATTTTCACAACATTAAAAAGCTCCTGATGGAGCCATATTGGGCTCTGACTATTCTTCCTATCTTTCTTCCACATCGGGATGGTTTGCTGCAGCACCTTTAAGACTGTATCTTTGAGAAACTGCCAACTCTCAGGAACTCCTTTTTCCCTTACATTTTCTTCTCATGGGACCTTACCTACCCATTTCTTTGAGTTTTGAAGTACATTGCCCTTATTCTGCTGCTCTCACTCCTTCCTTTCCTTCAAATTATTAAATTTATCATTTATCATTGATCACTTTCACTTTACCTTCAGTCTTCAGATTCTCAACCAATTTCTTCTTGTTAGTGCTTATCAAGTCTGAAATGGCTTTTCTTCTGGTTACTTCCTCCACCTTTTGAAACAAAAGTGGCCCCCAAACATGTTGACTTTTGTGTTTTGTCAGTACTTTTCCAAAAGATGTCCCCCATTATTATCAGGTCTTATGTTCCGATATTTTTGTTATTTGTTCTAGAGAGTCCACATCCATCTCCTCTTCCTGATTTCATGATCTATAGCAGACCCCTACCATGACATCACCTCTGTATTTTCACCCTTATATCTTCACCCAGAGACTTTCAACTGATCTGCCTTTCACCTCATTCTGGACCTCAGAACAAATCTTTGAATCTACAAATCTGTGTGGTCTCCTTAAGGCATAAAATTATTTAATTTAGGTCTATTTTAAAAATCTGATAAATTACTTGTGTAGGAGATTCAACCAGACACACTGAAACACATTCACACACATACTGCCTCCGCCCAATACTTTGCTGTTACAAAATGCTTATTTGCATGTTAACATGTATCCCTGCTGACAAAAATGGATAAAAAACTAAAAGGATAAAGACTGCATACTTAAGAAACTCCTTGGAACTTTGTGTCTCTTATGGCACTTCAATATTATTTGCCATTGATGGTGATTGTCTCGGCTCTGCTGCCTCTTTCGCTAGCCAGCAGGAGAATGGTGACTCACCATTCTGTGAAAATTATTTGAAGCTGAAGATGCTGCTGGGTTCCTTTACGAACACAGGAGATGAAGAAATGCCTTTTCATCCAGTCCTGTGACTTCTGGAGATAAAGATACAATAGCATAAACTGATGACCCGTCCCTGACAAGGCTTCTTAAAGTCTCATGGCTTTTTCTCTCCCTCTCATAACTCCACCCAGGGACCCCAGGACAAATCAGAATAGAGAACTCCCCCTAACATGACTTGGTATTTCAACCAACAGAGAGAGATTCAGACGTAATCAAAATCAGGATGGTGGGGGAAGATATCTCCATTTTTGAGAAGTCATCTGAAAACCCAGCAGCCTCAGCACTGTAAAATTGAACATTGCTGAGCGTATATTTCCAAACAAGGAAATACGTATTAGAAGTGGCTTTATTTTCCCCCTAAGAAATCCAACAGGCTTTCTTAAAGTAAGGAGTTATACTTTAAACATATGTCTTTCTTGTATATATGTAACAGATAAGGCATTGTAACCTATGTTGGGAGTGGAAGGGGGTGGTTTTCTGATTTACATAATCGTCGGAATCAGCTCCATTGACTCCAGTGGAGTTACTCCTGATTTACATCAGGGTGAGTGAGAGGCAAATCAGACCCTCAGTCTGTAGCCAGACCTTGGAAACTTATCCGAGTGTATTTGAAATTAGACTGACTAGATTTGATTGGGCTAGCAGGTCAAATAGAATTTTCGTCTACTCTCTGAAATGATTAATTTAACCCTGAGAGTCAGATGTTGGGTGTGACTACCTGTACTTATCAGTTTAACATTTCCCTGAGAGGTGTGAGTGTATCCCATAATTCATTGTGAAAATGTCCCCCAAGATAGCATGCCAGAAGATGGGGAAAAGGACAATGGGATTGTAGTGTGGTGGTTACCCGCTCCTGCCCTTCAGGGCTTAAAGCAGCCCTGGAGAGAGCTGCAGCTCTGAAAGCTGGGCTGACTGGGGAGGCAGCCGCAGCTGGACCATGCCCCAATCAGGCCACAGCTGGTCCGTATAAGAGGCTGCGAGCCGGAAGACCAAACAGTCTCCCTCTGCCTGTACAGGAAGAAGGGCCTGGCTGTAGGGAGCTAGAAACAAGGTACCTCAGTGGAACAGGGCTGGGGAAAGG
>NC_133787.1:43728467-43740501 GCF_003597395.2 Chelonoidis abingdonii | reverse complement strand
CCCTAACCCTAACCCTAAACCCTAACCCTAACCCTAACCTAACCCTAACTCTAACCCCTAACCCCTAACCCTAACACTAACCCCTAACCCTAACCCCTAATCCCTAACCCTAACCCTAAACCCTAACCCTAACCCTAACCCTAACCCCTAACCCCAAACTCTCACCCTCACCCCTACCCCTAACCCCTAACCGTCACCCTCACTCTAACCCTAACCCCTAACCCTAACCCTAAACCCTAACCCAAACCCTAAACCCAACCCTAACCCTCACCCTAAACCCTAACCCCTAACCCAGCCCTCACCCTCACCCTGACACTAGCCCTAGCCCAAGCCCGAGCCCCAACCCTTACCCTAACCCCTGACCCCAACCCCTAACCCCAACCCTAAGCCATGACCCTTGATCCTTGTCCCCGACCCCAACCCCTAACCCTAGCCCTCGCCCTAACCCTAAACCTAATCCCTGACCCTGACCCTAACCCCAAACTCTCACCCTCACCCTCACCCCTGCTCCTAACCCTACCCCTAGCCCTAGCCCTCACCCTCACCCTGACCCTAACCCCTAACCGCTAACCCTACCCCTAACCCCTTACCCCAAACCCTAACCCCTAACCCTGAACCCGAATCCTAACCCTCACCCTAACCCCAACCCTAACCCCTAAACCCGAACCCGAACCCTAATCCAAAACCCTAACCCCACCCTCACCCTAACCCTAAACCCTGACCCTAAACCCCGACCCTAACCCTAAACCCTGACCCTAAACCCCAACCCTAACCCCAACCCCTAACCCTGACCCCAACCGTAAGCCTAACCCCTAACCCTAACCCCTAACCCCCAACCCTAAACCCTAACCCTGATCCCCCTAACCTTAACCTCTAACCCTCACTCCCTAACCCTAAACCATAACCCAACCCTAACCCCCCAACCGTAACTCTTAACCCTAACCCCTAACCCTCACTCTCACCCTAACCCATAACCCTGACCTTAAAACCCTAACCCTAACCCCTACTCTCACCCTAACCCCCTAACCTTAAACCCTAACCCCCAACCCTAACCCCAACTCTAACTCCTAACCTCTAGCCCCACACCCCAAGCCTACCCCTGACCCCTAACCCCTCACTTCTAACCCCCTAACCTGAGCCCTAACCCTTAAGTCCCTAAACCATTGCAGCGTAATATATTCTGAGACTGTGTTGAATTCCTCCAGCAATTTCGAAGTCTTCATATCAAGATTTCTTTCTAAAACATGTTGCTCTCTACACTCAGACAGAATGGTATGGGCTTGATGCAGGAATTCACTTAGTGAAATTCCTACAACCTGCACTATCCAGGAGGCTCAGACTATGATCCGGGGTGAGCCAATATTACCACCCATGGCGTCGGATCTGGCCACTCAGGGCAGGATTGCCACCCCGATTGGTGCTGCAAGACCACATTAGCTGCTCCCAGAAGCAGCCAGCCACTATGTCCCTGTGGCCCGCTGGGGCGTCGGTGAGGGGGTTCAAAGGGCTGCCTTGCACTGCTTCTCACTTGCACGGGAACTGCCTCTTTACAAGCTCCCACTGGAACTGCAGCCAATGGGAGCTTTGGGGGAGTGTACCACAGGCAAGGGCAGCGCAGGGAGCCTTTCTGGCCCCTCTACCCCAGAGGGCCAACAGGGATTTGTGATGCCCGTTCTGCTGTCCCGGCAGTGGCGTGGGGGCTTGGGGCTGGGGCCTGCAGGCGAGGGAGCCTGCCCTAGCCCTGGTCTGCGTACCGCTTTGCCACCACAGAGCAATGCTCCAGGTAAACTGTCACCGGGTCGGAGCCCAAATGCCTCCATGAACCCCACCCCTGCATCTTCTCCCTGCCCTTGAGCCCCCTGCCTTTCACCCTAGCCCCCTGCCACACCCCACATCCAACCCCCTGCCCTTGAGCCCCTGCCTCCCACCCCACCCCTCCCCCCTGCACCAGTCTTTAGTCCCCTCCAGCACTGTGCACCCCCTCCTGTACCCTAACCCCCTTTCCTGAGCCCCCTTGTACACCCCACTCCCCGCCTCTGCCCCAATACCTTGTCCTGAGCCCCTTCCTGCACACCGCACTCCCTCCCACACCCCAACCTCCTGCCCCAGCTCTACATTCATGGCCGTGCATGCAATTTCCCCACTCAGATGTGGCTCTCAGGCCAAAAAGTTTGCCCACCCCTGGACTAGATGATCATAATGGTCTCTTCTGGACTTAACATCTATCAGTATGGAGTACCTTAGCAGGCCTGTTATATTTCTCATTCTGACCTCACTGGAATGAATGTGATGGTACATTCAAAACTGAAAATCCTTGCAAAGTAGAGAGAAATATTAGGGTTTTGATCATCATCTCCAAAGTTAAAAAACATGCCAGATCTCTTTGGAATCCATGTTCTTGTCCCACAGGACCATTGTTAGGATACATACTAAGTTCCTGTTATATTTCTCCTCAAGTAGGTTTAAATCATTACAGCACCCATACCCTTGCAATGTAGGGGGAATGATTAGGGTCCTGCTCTATTTTTCATCTACACAACGTTAAAAACATTGCATTGCCCCATAGGACCGCATGGGGGTGTTCTTAGGAAGATCTTTTCAAATAACATTGTAGACAGGTGCTATCCTTTGGCATCCCTTTGTGGCCTGGAGAGGCCCTGCAGGCATACTGCCTCAGTTTCTCTCTGAGTATCTGGAAATAATTTACTCACAGCAAATGGTCTTTAAAATAATATTCCCCCTCTGCTAGGGTCTAATTAATTAAGCACCATCTGGATCCCAAAAGAGCTCCTCTCCCACCACCTGCCTTAAGTTCAGGGGATTTCACAGCCCTCCTTCCTAGAACTGCAGCTTTAAGTTCTGGCCTCCCCAGCCTGTTACTCACCCCTCAAATCTAGGGATTGCACAACTCTCTTCCTGGGCCTTGATGCTGATTGGCTTCTTTCCTCCAGCAGCCATCTCCACTGGCTGGACTAGGCTCCTCCACTTCAGTCATCTGCCCCCAGTCACCTGACCCTTCCTGGACATGTCTAATTAACCCAAATACTTGTCTGAGCCAGCTAGGAGAAAAGTGCCCTGCCCACTTTACAAGGGTCTCTCTCCCCTAAAGAGAAAAGTGGTCTCGGTTTTTCTTATACCTTCCCACCCTCTCCCAAACATCCTCTAGCCAACTGACTGCTTCAAGGCCTACACCTGCTTTTTCCTGGACACATGGAAAGGAGTCACTACTGCTTTGGACCTTAAAGGACCACTGCCCTGTTACACACGTATTTACTAGGCCTGTCAATTAATCACAGTTAACTTAAGCAATTAACTCAAAACAAACTAATTCAAATTAAAAAAAATTAACCATGATTAATTGCAGTTTTAATTGCACTGTTAAACAATAAAAGAATACCAATTGAAATTTATTAGAAAATATTTTTGGATGTTTTTCTACATTTTCAAATATATTGATTTCAATTACAACACAGAATATAAAGTGTACAGTGCTCATTTTATTATTTTTATTACAAATATTTGCACTGTAAAAACAAACAAAAGAAATAGTATTTTTCAATTCACCTCATACAGGTACTGTAGAGCAATCTCTTTATTGTGAAAGTGGAACTTACAAATGTAGGGGTTTGCTTTTTTTACATAACTGCACTCAAAAATAAAACAATGTCAAACTTTAGAGCCCACAAGTCCACTCAGTCCTACTTTTTGTCCAGCCAATCGTTCAGACAAACAAGTTTGTTTATACTTATGGGAGATAATGCTAACCTACTTCTTATTTACAATGTCACCTGAAAGTGAGAACAGGTATTTGCATGGCACTGTTGTAGCTGCTTTGCAAGATATTTATGTGCCAGATATGCTAAACATTTGTATGTCCCTTCATGCTTCAGCCACCATTTCACAAGACATGCTTCAATGCTTATGATGCTCATTAAAAAAAATGATGCATTAATTAAATTTGTGACTGAACTCCTTGGGAGAAGAACTGTCTCCTGCTCTGTGGTTTTACCCTCATTCTGCCATATATTTCATGTTATGGAAGTCTTGGATGATGATCCAGCACATGTTGTTCGATTTAAGAACACTTTCATTGCAGATTTGACAAAAATAAAGAAGGTACCTGTACCAGGCTCCCCCTGGGGTGCCACCTGGAACTTGGGTAACACTGAACCCCCTGATCCACCAGCGTGGGTTCCCTCTCACACTGTACTGCTGTGCCAAGCTGCAAAGGTCTCCAGCCTGCACTTTTACCAGGATTCATACAGCTAGGGACACACCCAGCTGCAGTTATATGCAGGCTCTCTGACCAGCCACTGCATAGGAAGGCTACAGCCAAGACAACTCCCAGCTCCCCAAGCTCGCACTCCCTCAGGAGTATAAACCCAAAATTATACTGTCTTGCACTGCACAGGGGACTGTACAGCATAAGCTCATAAAGTTCACCCCCTCACTCAATGTGGAGAGGAATATGCAACAGCCTTTGCCCCTTGAACTATGATTCCATGCACTTCACTCCAACTCACTGATTTAGATAAAGCAAAACAAGTTCATTAACTACAAAAGATAGACTTTAAGTGATTATAAGGGATAGCAAACAGATCAAAGCAGATTACCGAGCAAATAAATAAAAAATGCAAACTAAGCTTAATATACTAGATAGATTGGATATGAATTAGCAGATTCCCACCCTAAGAGATGATACAAACAGGCTGCAGATTCTTATGGGGCAAGCTGCACTTGCTTTACAGCTTGGAAGCCCCAGATGTTTCATACACAGGCTAGAAATCCCTTTAACCTATGTCCAGCACTTCCCCCAGTTCAGTCTTTGTTCCTCAGGTGTTTCCAAGAGTCCTCTTGTGTGGGAAGTGAAGAACCACGGATGATGTCACTCTCTGCCTTATGTAGCTTTTGCATATGGTGGGAACTCTTTATTCCAAAGATTGATTCCCAGACCAGTCTGTGGAAAAATACTGACATCCCAAGATGGAGTCTAGCATCATGTGACCTGGTCACCTGTCCTTGTAGAGTCATAGTAGCTTCACTTACAGGCTGTTTGGAGGCTCATCACTAGGTAGGAGATAAGCATCTCCTAAGGCTGATTGTTTTCCCTAATGGCTCATTGCCCTGAATAGGTCCTTCCCAACCAGCTATCTAGACTGAAAGAATCTTGTCTAGTGGGCATTACTGAGGTGTAACTATATTTGAAATACAGATACATAGTCAATATTAATAACTTCAGATACAAAATGATACATGCATACAAATAGGATAATCATATTCAGCAAATCATAACTTTTCCAATGACAGCTCACATGACCCATCATGCATAAAATGCATCACAATTATGCTATAACCATATCATAATAATATCACTGTGAAGAATATGGGGTGCAGTGTCCCAGAACCAATGTGAGATTTTTAAAGGTAGCTACAGCACTTGACTCAAGATTTAGGAATCTGAAGTATCTTCCAAAATCTGAGAGAGATGAGCTATGAAACATGCTGTCAGAGGTCTTAAAAGAGCAACACTCTGATGCAGAAACTACAGAACCCAAACCACCAAAAAAAAAATCAACTTCTTGCTGGTGGCATCTGACTCAGATGATGAAAATGAACATGGGTCAGTCTGCACTGCTTTGGACTGTTATCAAGAAGAACCCATAACCAGTATGGAAGCATGTCTTCTGGAATGGTAGTCGAAGCATGAAAAGGCATACAAATGTTTAGCACATCTGGCACATAAATACCTTTCAACACTACTACAACAGTGCCATGCGAATGCTTGTTCTCACTTTCAGGGGACGTTGTAAATAAGAAGTAGGCAACATTATCTCTCATAAATGTAAACAAACTTGTTTGTCTTAGCGATTGGCTGAACAAGAAGTAGGATTGTGGACTTGTAGGCTCTAAAGTTTCGAATTTTATTTTTGAGTGCAGTTATGTAAAAAACCAAAATCTAAATTTGTGAGTTGCACTTCTACTATAAAGAGATTGCACTACAGTACTTGTATGAGGTGAACTGAAAAATACAGTCCAAATATTTGTAATCCAAAATAATAAAGTGAGCACTGTGCACTTTGTATTGTGTGTTGTAACTGAAATTAATATATTTGAAAATGTAGAAAAACATCCAAAATATTTAAATAAATAGTATTCTATTACAGTTTAACTAAACAATTAAAACTTTGATTAATCATGATTTTTTAATCTTGAGATTAATTTTAATAGTTTGACAGCCCTAGTATATACTTAGTTGAGATTTTGCCCAACCCACTTCCAAAATTAAGAGTTTATTTCCCTCAATTAATATTAACAGTGTATCCAAAATTGATTAAATGTTAGATGATGTAATGCCTTTGTTCAGATGAAGAGTTTTAAACTAGTCTTTATTTCTGCTTCAAGATTTGTTTCTGTCAAAGAATTGCATACGGAAGTATAGATAACACACAAGCTTCAAAGGCAGACATGTTTGCTGTGGTGAATTTCATTAAGAATTGACTTTTCAGTATTACAACTAGAATTTGTTTTAAAAAAAAAGCTGTAAATTACACAGATTGTAGAAGCAGGTCTGTCCTATTGTGTGGGTCATGGAGTTATAGAGCATATGACTATGTTCTTCTGAACAGGCTATTACCACGATGATTCCCTCATTCTAATCTTCTACTTCTATTTTCTGCTTTTAGATTCCATACTCCAATGCAAAAGCTCTGCTCCAGTGCCTTGATCAAACAGCTGGTGAGAACTCTGCAATTCAGATCAGAGCACAGGTAAATCTATTGACAAAATAATTCAGGATTTCACAGCTGACCCAAAGATAGGTCATTTTTAGAAGAAACCCCAGTTCTCTGGGACTTCCCAAGATGAACTGCACTATTGAAAATTAAAACACACAAAAAGATTCAGACAAGTTTTCAAAAACACAGAGCTGCAAAATAGCTTGGAAGGGTGTTGGGAGTAGAATACAAAAGACAATAACAAATCAGGGGATACTAAAAAAAAAAAAAAGCAGAAAGCTGAGAGAATTTCTGTCATCCTGATTTCCATGCATTTGTTTTTGAGATGATGTTGAGATTTCCTTAAAATGTTTAATCAAATGTTATCCTGAGTTTAATCAAGGTTTAAAAATTAAAGTATTACTCAATAAATAAAGACATTTTCCATCCCCATTAATTTGTATTTGAAAGACATATAGTTTAACATATTAAATTATAATATTTACAAGATGCAGTGTTCACAACAGCTCATCTCAGCTGTAAGTCTGCAAACTGACAACTCTCATGCTGCATTTCTCATTTGTTTCACATTCTCCAGTGTGTGAAACTGAAAAAAAAAATATTTACATCACTTGAAAAAAATAGCAGCTAGGACTAGGATTAAATTTGACAGCAAATCTTTTCATACTACCTACACATTGCATAGTAGATACATACAATTTGAAAAAAAACCCTCTCAAAGTAATATCTCTTAGTTTTTCGGATTGAATGATGACCAGCTGAACTGGTTTCTTCGTCTTGGCACCACTAAATCCAATGACAAATCTTTTTGCTCTTTCTCAGAATCCAGAAGTTTATAGCCAAGCATATTTATAGCACTTTTGCAGACTTCTTGTACTTTCTTAATTTTATGGAAGGAAAGAATATTCCTCCAGGCCTGGGAAACATTAACTGCATCTCGGGAGGTGATTTTGAAGGCTTCCCTTTTCTTTCCTGGTCCCTGGCCATGTGTGATATTATAGATCCAGCTTTCAAGTTTGGGGGTCAGTCTAAGATCTGCAAATTTATACATGTCTCTGATTTCTGATAAGGGATCTTGTACCAGATCTTCAAAACGGATCATTAAATAGCGATCTTTTAGAAATCTTGGAGGTTTTTGAGTAGCTGTTTCATAAATCTGGACATGACTTCTACAAATTTCCTGCATTACTTTATATTTGCTGTCCTCCACTTTAGAGCCATTGGTGCTCAGAACAATCCCATTGTCACGAGCTAAGGCTTTTACTGATTGTTCTCGTGACTTGGCAACAGCTCTGGGATCACGCACCAAGTGAATGATTTTGAGATTCAGGGAGAGGTCAGTGAGAAGGGGATAGAGAACTGTCAGATCAAAGAACCGGACCTCCTTGAGGACAATGTGGCTATAGGTCTTGCAAGCTTCCTCCACCTTGCTGAATGGGTACTTGCCACAAAGAGTCTTGCAGGCCATTTCATTGGTAATGTCGGTGCGTTGAAAGGAATCACAGGCAGGAGCTGAACAGAGTGCCCGACTCACTGCCCACTGGAACAGATTGGACAAATTTCTCTTCCAAGGCATATAGGCATCAAATACAGACATGTCACACTTGAAGACAGACCTGACTAGGTCTCTAACAGCCATATGTAAGACTTTGGCACTGTTCTGATACATTGTTACCCACACATGCCAGGCAGGTTCCATCAGGTAGAAGACATCAGGGTGTTGGCTAAACAGTTGGCCAACGAAGGAAGATCCTGACCTCCAGGAAGAGAGAATAAGGATGTGCACCCGAGATGGCTTCTCTTCAGACTGAGGGATGAAGCTGCTACGTCGAGCATACATAAATAGTAAGAATCCAGTCTGAATCATAAGGAAAACTACAACAATGGTGCTGGAAATCCGAAGTCTCACCATATTGGCTGAAGGAAAGCAACTAATACACTGAAAAGGGAGAGGAAAAAGCTGTTTAGTATTTGGTAACAACTGCAGTGGCATAATAACGATACAACTCACAGAAGACAGACTACTGTACTGTAAAGACTTTTCTTTTTTGAATTTATGTGCTACGTTGGATATAACTTGTTTCTGACTTATGGAGACTGCAGAGTGGAGTCTATTGGCAAGAGAGCTGAGAAAGGTAGTAAATGGAATGGAAAAAAGGCAGTGCAAGAGTGAGCACAGAGTAGAAGGAAGTTTGGAGTGGGTATCTGGTGCTGCAGAGAGTAAGTTGTTCAACTGT
Source organism: Chelonoidis abingdonii (assembly GCF_003597395.2). Taxonomy (NCBI): domain Eukaryota; kingdom Metazoa; phylum Chordata; order Testudines; family Testudinidae; genus Chelonoidis; species Chelonoidis abingdonii. The sequence continues at coordinate 43,731,530 of NC_133787.1, read as the reverse complement.
TAGTATATGAAAGTAAATAAGATAATACAGGAATTAATGCACTAGTTCAGACCTAGTCAGTATGCTCTCTCAGACAGTGGCCAGAACCAGATGCTTCAGAGAAAGGTGCAATCATGGAATGGCAATGTGCCCCAACAGGTGGTGGAGAGCATAGAAGATGTCTAAATTAAGTTGGATGGGACTTTAACAACACATGGTGAGGCTGAATGGAGCGGGGTAGGGAAGCAATTGGTTTAATTTATTTGAAATAGGACTCAACTATCAAAAGTCTGGAAAATGTTGCCAAAGGAGAAGTTTGCTTCCTAACCCTTCTATCAGTTACAGTTCAGTTTATGTCCTGAAGAAAGAAGATTTTCATCCCTTAAAAATGTTCCTATCCATTGTAATTTTGGATGTTCTCACATATGTCTGAAACATAGGTCATCAACCTAGTGCCCAGTCATAGAGTAAAATCACCAGCATAACAACTAACTGAGGTCGTAAGGGTTTAGGTAGCATGGGGGCAACCTAGTTTACTGCACAAAGTACACACTGTATACAGTGATAACAATGATACCCATGGAGAAGCTCATGGCCCACAGAGCCCAAATACAACATCTTGATGCCAGAGTTGCTGAATTCGAGGAGCAGAGATGCAATTATACAAAGAAAACAGAGCATACAGGAACTCTATAACAGACTTACCTCAGCACTGACTACTCTGATCCTGCATTTAAGGAAGACAGTCTCATGATGGGAATGTGATGGGTTGGACCCCTTGGGAAGCCACCTGATATGCTGAAATACTGCTGAGTCTACCTGTCTTGCTGAGCCAACGAGAGGCGTGCAGCTTTCTGCACTGGGGGTACAGTACTGTGGTACCATTGTAGACACCATTGTGGATTACAGTGGTGCAATTGGCCTCTGGGAGTCACCTCTCTGGTCATCGGTTTGAACTCTACAGCCCTGTCCTCAGGTGACCAACCGTCATCCCACCCTGTAAATTCCTTTGGAATTTTGAAAGTCCCCTTCCTGTTTACTCAGTGATGCATACAGTGGTCTCAGCGCATCTTTCCAGGTGGCCATGCCTGCTCCACACACCAGGCAATCCTCCACTTGGAGCAATGCCAAGCTGCTGGACCTCATCAGCATTTGGAAGAGGAGGCTGTCCAGAGCCAGCTGCGCTCCAGCCGTGGGAATTATGATACCTATAGACAAATTTCACGATGCATGATAGAAAGGGGCTATGACTGGGACACATTGCAACATAGGGTAAAAGTGAAGGAGCTGTGGAATGCCTACCACAAAGCACGGGAGGCAAACCACCGCTCTGGTACCGTGACCACGAGCTGCTGGTTCTACAAAGAGCTGGATGTGATACTTGGCAGCGACCCCACCTCCACTGCGAAGACCGTGGGTGGATACTTCAGTGGCTCGTGTGCCAGTTGAGAGTGGACCAAGCCAGAAGAAGGAAATCTTGGATGAGGATGTGGAGGGGGACCCAGAGGCAGCAGATGACTTGGAGGTCAGAGATTCATGCAGCCAGGAGCTCTCTTCTACCCCAGAGAAGACTAGCCAGTCACATCTGTTAGATGTTGACCAAGTGCAAACAGGAGAGGAGGCCCCTGGTAAGTGAATTTGATTTTGGAAATTGCTGAAGTGAGTTGTTGGGGGCAGGAGGGTTGCAGAAAGCAGGCTGGTCTCTCACCACATGCCTAGTCTAAGCAGTGGAACAGGCTCACTTCACGGGAATCTGCCTCAGAGATCTCCAGGAAACTCTTATGGAGATACTGGGCAATCTGCTGCTGCAGGTTCTTTGGCAGAGCTGCTTTTTTTCTTGCCCCATTAACAGTAACTTTCCCGCAGCACTGTCACTGGGAGGGGAGGGGGGAGAGGACCATTGCGGCACACAGGCAAGTCGCATAATGGCCAGGACGGAAGCCGCAGCCTTGGAGAAGACCCTTCCTTGATTCCCCGCTCACCCTCAGCAGTAAGATATCTTCCATAATGATCACATCCTGTGGAAAATGTGGGGACAAGAATGATTATCAGGCTGCCCCTACAGTGCTGGCTCTCCCCAAAAGCCACATGCCACGTGTACAGCAGAGTCCAGGAATAGTGATTTACCCTGCCCTGTGGCTACTAACCATTTTGGGGGTCTTGTGGCTCATGTGTGCTTGCCTGGGGTCAGCCAGTTAGTGACAGGTGTGCTTTAAATCACTGAATCAGTGTTCTCTGTGTTGCAAACAATAGTGCTTCTGTAAAACGCTGCATTTAAACTTCAAAGAGATGACCTTGGGAGCCCAGTCTCCCTCTTTGTTACCGGCGGCTGAACAGCTGTGCAGAATTAGAAAGCGGCCACGAAGAACTAAGGACTTTCTGCGTGATGTTATGATGCACTCCAGAGCTGAGAAACAGGAATTGAAGGAGTGGTGGGACAGTGAGAAGATGAACAGAAAGGAGAATGCAGCATGACAGAATGAAGCCACGGAGCAGCTCTTAAACTTTATGGAGTGCCAAGTGGACATGCTCCAGACGGCATTAGCACTGCAAACCAAGCTTGGTGCACTAGTGAATGGAGCCGCCCCTGCCCAAAGCATTCCATTCCTCCCCAAAAAAGCAGCAGAGAATCCTGTGGCACCTTATAGACTAACAGACGTTTTGGAGCATGAGCTTTCGTGGATGAATACCCACTTCGTCAGATGCATATAGTGGAAATTTCCAGGGGCAGGTATATATATGCTAGCAAGCAAGCTAGAAATAACAAGCTTAGTTCAATCAGGGAGGATGAGGCCCTGTTCTAGCAGCTGAGATGTGAAAACCAAGAGAAGAGAAACTGGTTTTGTAGTTGGCAAGCCATTCACAGTCTTTGTTCGATCCTGAGCTTATGGTGTCAAATTTGCAGATGAACTGAAGCTCAGCAGTCTCTCTTTGAAGTCTGGTCCTGAAGTTTTTTTGCTGCAGGATGGCCAACTTAAGGTCTGCTATAGTGTGGCCAGGTAGGCTGAAGTGCTCTCCTACAGGTTTTTGTATACTGCCATTTCTAATGTCTGATTTGTGTCCATTTATCCTTTTCCATAGAGA
>NC_133787.1:43717583-43727717 GCF_003597395.2 Chelonoidis abingdonii | reverse complement strand
GGCTACCCCTCTGATACATTCCTCCCCAGTTACAGTCCAGTACTGCAGACTCCCACTACCCACTGCACTCAACACCCATTCCTCTGGAATTTGGCCCTGCTGAAGTACAGTACCCACTGCACTGTACTCCAAAGGAGAAGGTTGGATATGATCCCTGGACATACACAAATCTTTAGCCATCTTGGGACCCCTTCTCCTTTTAGGACCTTCCCTTCCCCCATCCCCCTCACTGCTGATGGGTTTTTTTGTTTGACTTTCTCCTCCAGTTCTTGTTTTTTAATAAAATAATTGTGTTGGTTTGAAAGCAATCTTTATTCTATTAATGGAAAGCTAAGCCCTGCAAAGCAACAGACAATTATGTTAAACCTTCATATTGCATCATCTGCACCAATCACAATCACCTCCTAGCATTACAAGCACTGCACTCCCCAGCAAAGCAACAAATATTAGTGACTTTCAGCTTCAAATTGCTGCCTCAAGGCATCCCTGATTCTTATGGCCCCACACTGCGCCCCTCTAATAGCCCTGGTCTCTGGCAGTTCACATTCAGCCTCCAGGTGCTGAGCCTCAGCGGTCCAACCCTGAGTGAAGCTTTCACTCTTCCCTCCACAAATATTGTGGAGTGTACAGCATGTGGCTATATGCACTGGAATATTGTCATCAGACAGGTCCAGCTTCCCACAGCGGCAGCGCCAGCGGGCTTTTAAATGGCCAAAAGCACACTCAACCATGATTCTGCCCTTGCTCAGCCTGTTGTTGAACGCTCTTTGCTGCTGTCAAGTTGCCCCACGTATGGCTTCATAAGGCATGGCATTAAGAGGTAGGCGGGGTCTCTCAGGATGACAATGGGCATTTCAACTTCTCCTACAGTGATCTTCTGGTCTGGAAAGAAAGTCCCTGCTTGCAGCTTCCTGAACAGGCCAGTATTCCGAAAGATGCTTGGGTCATGCCCCTTTCCTGACTGTGTTAATGTCTGTGAAATGCCCACAGTGATCCACAAGCACCTGGAGAACCATTGAGAAATACCCCTTGCGACTGATGTACTCGGTAGCTAGGTGGTCTGGTGCCAGAATTGGAATGTGTGTGCCACCTATCGCCTCTCCGCTGTTAGGGAAGCCCATTTGTGCAAAGCCATCCACAACGTCATGCACGTTGCCCACAGTCATGGTTTTTTGGAGCAGGATGCGATTAATGGCCCTGCGCACTTCCATGAACACAAATCCAATGGTCAACTCTCTCATTCCGAACTGGTTAGCGACCAATCAGCAGCAGTCTGGAGTAGCCAGCTTCCACAGTCATAGAATCATAGAATATCAGGTTGGAAGGGACCTCAGGAGGTCATCTAGTCTAACCCCCTGCTCAAAGCAGGACCAATTCCCAACTAAATCATCCCACCCAAGGCTCTGTCAAGCCTGACCTTAAAAACCTCTAAGGAAGGAGATTTCACCACCTCCCTAGGTAACCCATACCAGTGATTCACCACTCTCTGAGTGAAAAAGTTTTTCCTAATATCCGATCTAAAGCTCCTCCACTGCAACTTGAGACCATTACTCCTTGTTCTGACATCAGGTACCACTGAGAACAGTCTAGATCCATCCTCTTTGGAACCCCCTTTCAGATAGTTGAAAGCAGCTATCAAATCCCCCGCTCATTCTTCTCTTCTGCAGACTCAACAATCCCAGTTCCCTCAGCCTCTCCTCATAAATCATGTTCTCCAGCCCTCTAATAATTTTTGTTGCCCTCCACTGGACTCTTTCCAATTTTGGCACATCCTTTTTGTAGTGTGGGGCCCAAAACTGGACACAGTACTCCAGATGAGGCCTCACCAATGTCGAATAGAGGGGAATGATCACGTCCCTCAATCTGCTGGCAATGCCCCTACTTATACAGCCCCAATGCCGTTAGCCTTCTTGGCAACAAGGGCACACTGTTGACTCATATCCAGCTTCTCGTCCACTGTAACCTCTAGGTCCTTTTCTGCAGAACTGCTTCCTAGCCATTCGGTCCCTAGTCTGTAACAGTCCATGGGATTCTTCTGTCCTAAGTGCAGGACTCTGCACTTGTCCTTGTTGAATCTCATCAGGTTGCTTTTGGCCCAGTCCTCTAACATGTTTAGGTCCTCTGTATCCTATCCGTACTCTCCAGCGTATCTACCACTCCTCCAAGTTTCGTGTCATCTGCAAACTTGCTGAGAGTGCAGTCCACGCCATCCTCCAGATCATTAATGAAGATATTGAACAAAACCGGCCCCAGGACCGACCCTTAGGGCACTCTGCTTGAAACCAGCTGCCAACTAGACAGGGAGCTGTTGATCAGTACTCGTTGAGCCCAGTCGTCTGGGACTTTACCTGGCCTCCATGAAATCTCAAAGATAATTGCTAATGGTACAGAGATTGGTTTGGCTAGTCCTTAAGTACCTTTGGGTAAATTTCATCAGGTCCTGCTGATTTGAATACATCTAACTTATCTAAATATTCTTTAACCTGGTCTTTCCCTATTCTGGTTTGTGTTCCTTTCCCTCTTGTTGTTAATATTGCATTAAGCATTTAGTTAGAATTAATATTTTTAGTAAATTCTGAAGCAAAGACACGTTCATTCCTAGATCCTCATCCCAATCTCACCACTGTTGTGGCATGTTTTGAAGTGGTGGGACAGAAATGGGGGTTATGGATGTGAGCAGATTTGGAGGGGGCAGAGCTAAAGTCCCCCCTATATCCCCTCACGACACTGCTCTGACCCCTTTCTTCCCCTCACTCCTTTGCAGTATTCTGACTCCCTCCTTCCTCCTAGAAGCAGCAGAATGACGAGAGTGAGGAGAAGAAAGCCTAGAGCCCCATCCTTACTGCTGGAGACAGCAGAGAGAAGGTGGGGAGTTCTGGGAACCCCTAAACCCCCTCCCTGGTCCTGGTAGAGCAGCCATACGGAAGAATTGTGGAGGATGGGGATATCTGTAGGGAAGACATGGAGGCAGGGCAAAGATACTCCACTTCTCTGCTTCATCCCATACGCCACTGAATGGAAAAATACCCAACTTCCCCTTTATGGCTCTGCTCTGTCAGCACTGCTGAGCGCCCAGACAAAGGGAAACCCAATTTTTCATCAAAGCTCTAGTCACTGAATTGACTTTTCAAAAAATTAGTGTTTGAACGATCCCTTGCACTAATAATGGTTGTTGTCTAGCCATGTACTGGCTGCTCAATAGCTGTGCCAGGAAACAGAATTAAGGGATGAAGGTTGGCAAAGGAGCAGGGCCCCCAACATTTACCCCCCCAACCCTCACACATTCTGCACTGCTGGAACACACCTCCATATTCCTCCTCCCTCCTCTGACTGCCCACCCCATTCCTTCACTATGCACCAAAAAAGTTGAAAGAATCTAAAAATGTTATGAGCAACTGATGTCAGGGGGCGTGCATATCAGGGACCCCTTAACCAAAAGATGGCTTTCCTTTGATGCCATTCAATTCCATTGTTCCAGAAATGGCTGAGGAGCACAATAAAACTCTTTCATCTTCCCTCTATTTAATTAAAACTAATTTCTTTGGCAGTACTTCTAAAGCAAAATCTGAGGCCATGTCTACACTACAAAATGAAGTCAACCTAACTTATGTCAGCATACAGTCACTGCAGTAACTACATCACTTGTGCACATCTCCACTTTGCTCCTTATGTCGGCAGTGTGCGTCATCTGGAGCACTTGTATTGATAGTATTGTCAGTGTGTGCCATTGTAGGTTGGCTCCTGAAAGGCTGTACAGTCGATGTAAGTGACTACTGTGCGTCGACCTAACTACATCGACCTTGGCTCTATGCTGCTCATGGATGTGGATTTATTAAGTCCGCATAGTGAGATGGTTACATTGGCAGGAGCAACATTTCTGTGGTGACACTTCCATAGTTAGTTTAATGTAAGCTGTCTTGCGTCAACTTGACTCTGTAGTGTAGACCAGGCCAGAGTCTGTTTGTGGATTTTAAGACCACTTTAAAACATCTGTTACATCAGAAATTTTGGTCTCAAGGCTAAACTTCCAAAAGGAATCCCTGCAGAATGCAGGCAGACAGCAATGTTCACAACATACATTTGCTGAAAGCAGCCAAGAGTGGCTGAAAATCAGTGTATCATATATGGCTTTACCTCAGGTTTAATTACAACACTGAGGCCAAGTCTACACTACAAAATTAAGTCTACCTAAGTTATGTTGACAGTAATTAAATCACTTTTGCATATCCATACTACGCTCCTTGTGTCAGTGGTGCACATCCTCACTAGCAGTGCTTGAATCGATGCAGACAGCAGTGCACTGTGGGCAACTATCCCACTGTGCAACTCACCACGATATAACTCAGGCTATTTTGGGAAGGGTTTGCAATGCCTCATGTGGAAAAACGAGTCATGCAGGGGTGAATGGGAACATGGTTTCAACATCCCATGAAGCAGTTTTCTCCATCCCGTAATTTTAGTCGCATCCCATAATGTTTCACACCGCTTTTCAAAAGCCCAGCAAAACTGTCCACCATCTCTGTAAGAAGCATGGATCTGCCATAGCTCTGCATTATTGTGATGAGCATTGCAAGCACAGTGTGCCTGCTCCTGCATATTACATGACTATTTCTTACAGGCCAGCTTGTAGTGAGACACAAAAAAAAAAAAAAAAAAAATTCAAGGTGAGTTGGGACGATAAGTGGGGTGAGGGGACATGAGTATATGGGGATAGGGCAACTGAACTGAATACTGGCATTGTTTTCCATAGGCAGTGCTGATTTTAGCAGATATCTCACTCTTAACAGTAACGGAAACTGAAAAGGAACAGCTCCTGCACGTGTCCGGCTGCAGACCGGGTCCGCATGCTGCTAGCCTGCGTGCTGCAATGGTGCCTGCTAAAATAATTGCTGAGTGGCGTGGGACAGAAGAAATAAGGCAACCTTCCCTAGAAACCTTAAGCAGAAGATTGCAGACTACCTTCTGGAAAGTTTCCTTGAAATCTCTATGGAGGATTCATGGGACTTCCTGGTGCACATAACCAAACTGTTCTGCAGGGGCCCCTCAGCCTAACTGTACAGGAGAATGAGAAGCAGATAGCAACTCTACGTCTATTGGTTATTTCACTACCTCTTCTAGCATAATTAAAAAAGAATAAACGAACAGATGTGTTCCTGAAATATCAAAACAAACTACATACTTACTAGAGGTTCCTTCCTCTGCATCAGGCTCACCCGTGCTGGACTGTAGGGACTGGCTCGAGTGCTCTGGAGTCAGAAACAGGTCCTGGCTCACTGCGCCACTGAATATCCCAATCACCTGTCCCCCATACTCCTCCTTCCTCTCTTCCTGCTCAACACCTCCTCCTCACTGTTCACTCCAGGGGCCTGTGACTGATTCCTCCGAAGTATCCATGGGGCTTTTGAGGGTGGTGGTGGGATCTCTGCCGAGGATGCCATGCAACCCTTTATAAAAGCAGCATGTATGTGGCTTCCTTGCCTACTGGCATGCTGCCACAGCTCCTTGGCTTTCATGAAGCACTGCTGCAGGTCCCTCTTGTAGCCCTTCTCCCCCATGCCCCAAGCGATCTGCTTGTAGATATCAATGTTTCTATGACTGAATCAGAACTGTGAAAGCAGCAGAGAATCCTGTGGCACCTTATAGACTAACAGAGGTTTTGGAGCGTGAGCTTTCGTGGGTGAATACCCACTTCGTCAGACGCAGGTAGTGGAAATTTCCAGGGGCAGGTATATATATGCTAGCAAGCAAGCTTAGAGTAACGACGTTAGTTCAGTCAGCCGAGTGAGGCCCTGCTCTACGGCAGAGAGGTGAAAGACCAAGGGAGGGAACTGGTCTGTAATTGGCAAGCCATTCACCCCCAAGTCTATCCTGTTTTAGTCCAGAGCTGATGTGTCAAATTTGCAAATGCAACTGAGACTCAGCATGATTTCTCTTTGCAGTCTGCGTCCTGAAGTTTTGTTTGCTGCAGATACCCCTTAAGGTTCTATAGTGATGACCAGGCGTCGAAGTGCTCTCCTACAGGTTTTTGTATATTGCCCTTCCTGTATCTCGATTTGTGTCCATTTATCCTTTTCCGTAGGACTGTCCAGTTTGCCGATGTACATTAGCAGAGGGCATTGGCTGCATATGATGCGTATATTACATTGTGGACGTGAGGTGAGATGAACAGTGATGGTATGGCTGATCTGGTTAATCCGTATGGATGGTGTCAGCTGTGTTAGATAGTGGCAAGGTTGGCACGAGGTTGTTGGCATGCATTGTTCCTGACGCTAGAGGTTACTATGTGACAGGTGCAGTTGCTGTGAGAATACGTTTCAGTTGGCAGGTGTCTGTGGGCAAGGATTGGCCTGCCACCAAGACCCCGTGAAGAGGTGGATCATGGTCCAGGATGTTTAGATCCCGTGATGATGCGTGGGAGGGTATTAGCTGGGGGCTGTATGTGGATGGCCAGGTGGGATCCTGTTGGTTTCTTTCTTGGGGTGGTCTGGCAGTAGGGCTTCGTGGGGTACAGTTGGCTCTGTTGATCTGTTCCAATTCCGTCGTGCGGGTATTTAGTTTAGAGAATGCTTGGTGGGAGATTGTGTAGGTGTTGGTCCTGTCGAGGGTATTAGAGCAGATGCGGTTGTAACCTGCATTGACTTGGCTTGTATTTACAATGATCGTGTGATGTTGCCCCGGGATGGAAGCTGGGAGGCATGAAGTAGGTAAGCGGTCGGTAGGTTTTCGATATAGAGTGGTGTTAATGTGACCATCACTTATTTGCACCGTGGTGTCTAGAAAGTGGACCTCCCGTGTAGAGTGGTCCAGGCTGAGGTTGATGGTGGGGTGGAAGTTGTTGAAATCGTGGTGGTTTCTCTGCTGCTTTCACAGATCCAGACTAACACGGCTACCCCTCTGATACTTGAATCAGAACTGTGTCTGCACAGCCTCTTCTCTCCACAGACCCAGAAGATCCACCACCTCCCGTGTACTCCAGGCAGGAGCGTATCTGCAGCATACAGTTGGCATGCTCAGCTGGGCAGTTGCTAGGTGAGCTCTCCACGCCGAGCAAACAGGAAATGGAATTTTAAAAATTTGCAGGGCTGTAAAAAGGGGAGGGGAGTGTACCTCTCCACTGGGCAGCAGAGATCAAATCAGTGACCAGAGCAGTCATGGAGGGGCACTGCAGGACACTTCCACCATTGTGGAGGCCACTAAAGTTGACATAAATAACGCAGTACCTACACTGACACTGCGTCAACCCAACTATGTTGACTTAAGTGCTACACCTCTCATGGAAGTGGAGTTATTAAGTTGGTGTAGTGAGCGAATTACATCAGCAGGAGCAACATGTTAGTGTAGATGCTTAGAGAGTTAGGTTGATGTAAGCTGGCTTGTGTCAACCTAACTTTGTAGTGTAAACCAGGCCTGAGACATCCTACTGCTGTGACAGCAGACTGTGTGAAAACTATATGGCTAATGACCCGATGTGCATTTCACTCTTCGATCTGTCAGTTTAGCTCACGCTGACCTGAAGTTCTAAACTTGATCTTTAGTCACTTTTTCAATATTGCTCCCCAGAGGGGAAGTATGCACTAGCTGAGATAAATCCCAACCAGTTAAGTCAATTTAGGGAGGATTAGAGCCATAGTTTGAGCCCCAGATATGTGCAAAAAAGATTTAGAAGAACAAAGTGATTATATGAACAGCTGAATTTTAGGAGGGGAGGCTGCATCTTGAGAACCCCTTAAAGAGATGACCCCAAATTTGGACCCCCAGTCCTACCCTGTAACTCCATGAAGCACAGAAAACTTCAAGACAACCACAGTCATCATTTTAGAGCCCTCACAATTGTCATCTTTTAAAGATTAAGTGACTCTCAGCCTTAACTCTCCTATGAACTTCCACATACATCTCTGCTGATATAGACACCCAAACTATTTTGTTCAGTTTTACACATATGAAATGTAAAATATATAAGTATAAAACCTTTTACTTACTGTCAGTAGTTAGTGTTCTAATTCACGTCTGCCATGTCTTCCTCCCAGACTTCTTTTGTTTTATGTATTATTGTGGCGATTAAAGAGGCATTGTGAATTTTAAAAATATATATATGTACTTCTTTCTGAAACTTTTGTTACAACTAAAATTAGTATAATGAAGGAGATTAGATTAGAGATTTTTTTCACTGTTCCAAAGTATGATATAAATTGCAAGGAAGCACATGAAATAAAAATAACAACCTCAGAAGAGCAGACATTTTCAATACATTAGATTTGTCTCCTATTATTTTGTGGGAGGGACCAATTCCAGAAATACACATATATACCCAACACCTTCAAAAAGTTATGGAAATAACCATACCACTTTGTAAATTATATAAATTGTCATTTTTCAAATCATAAACCAACCACAAACCCATTTCACTGGATTTCCTTTCAAAGGATATGTTTGCTTCACAGGTGGGGGTAATTCCTCACTTGGGGAGATGTATGCTTGCTAATTCTGCTCAAGCTAATGAGCTAAAAATATCAGTGTGGCTGTGACAGCATAGACAGCATCTTGAGCTCACCACCTAAGTACAACCCCATCTGAGGTAAGTACTCAGTTGGCTAGCCTGAGCCGCTGCCTGTGCCATCACAGCCACGCTGCTCACTAGCCTGAGCAGAGCTAGCTTGTATCCATCTACCGGAGGTGGGAACTATACCTCCCAGCTGTTGTGTGGACATACCCTTAGTGGTGCAGCTATCTTAATTGGTCTTGGGATGTTACTGGTATTTATATATATTACTTGGTATTTAAACATGTTTGTACTATTATCAGCTGCATTCCCCAGTCATGCTATTTTCAGGCGACATTAAATCTATCTCCATATTAATTGTGTAACTTGATAATTTTCTAAACTCTTTCACAAGTTGTAGCAAAGACAAGTGGGGCTCTCTCAAGAACCATCACATATTATCTGAATATAAAGATTTTTACAATACTTATTGTTTATTTATACTGATATGCCAGGATTCACCAGATGGTACTGTTACACAAGCTCTTACAATTTCTTTTTCTTCGCACAGAAATAGCATACAGTCTTTGAAGAAATGGTGCAATGTTGTAGTTTTGTGATGCAATTTCTTTTGGGAAAGCTTTTGCAAACAGCAGGAGAAATTCATGCTAATCTCTCTACCTAGAGTTATCTTTTTTTGGTAGAGTTGTTTCCTGGGAACTAAGCATTAAAGTTTGTGATGAGATTTCTGAAAGCAGGGTTTTCATGCATGCCATATGTGAACACTGTGCTCAAGGACTGGTGTATATTCTTGTGCACAAGTCCACATCACTGATTTCTCCTCCAACAAGATGCTAACCTTCTTTTAGGCAGGGGCGGCTCTATGTTTTTTGCCGCCCCAATCACGGCAGGCAGGCAGCTTTCGGCGGTGTGCCTGCAGGCGGTCCGCTGGTCACGTGGATTTGGCGGCATGCCTGCAGGAGAGGTCCACCAGTGCCATGCCATCAGCATCCTCGCCGCCGAATTGCCGTCAAAGCCATGGGACTGGGGTGGACCTCCCGCAGGTGCGCCGCCGAAAGCCGCCTGCCTGCCACCCTCCCAGCGACCAGCATGCCGGTCCCCCCCCGGCTTGCCGCCCTAGGCACGTGCTTGCTGCGTTGCTGCCTGAAGCTGCCCCTGCCTGTAGGTCCCCAACATCTGCTACTGGTGGTTAGCAAAGGGCTGGCAATATCTACAGGTCTCACTCTCAGTTGTACCAGTCACTGTTCAAACACATTGTAAAACAATCCCTGTCCCAAAGAGTTTACAATCTATATAGGATGTTTTACAGACACAAGGTGAGAAGGGAAACAAAGGGACAGAGAGATGAAGTGATTCACCCGTGTTCCCACAACAGTTCAGTGGCAGAGCAGGAATGGAAGCCAGGTCTCCTGAGTCTCAATCTAGTGCTCCAACAACTAAACTAGTAGTCCCCCAAACTGTGGGGCATGCCCCCCTGAGAGGGATGCAGGGGAATGTTGGGGGGGGGGTGTCATAAATAGAAAGCTACGGGTTAATGTTTCTTTTACCTGTAAAGGGTTAACAAAGGGAACCAAACACCTGACCAGAGGACCAATCAGGAAACCGGATTTTTCAAAGTGAGGGAGGGAACTTCT
>NC_133787.1:43677577-43713831 GCF_003597395.2 Chelonoidis abingdonii | reverse complement strand
AAGCAACAATGGGAGGGGTTTACACCCTCTCCAGGAACTAACATTCTGGACTTTGTAAGCAACCTACAAAACACCTTCCGACACTCTTTAGCCCTTGCTAGAGAAAACCTAAAGGATACTCAGGAAGAGCAAAAGGCCTGGTACGATAAACATACCAGAGACCGTTCCTTCCAGGGGTGCAGGGGAATGTTGGGGGGGGCGGGCCTGGGGTGGTAGGAAGTGCCACCCTTGCTCTGCCCCCAGCTCTACTCTGCCCCAGCCCCAGCCTCACTAAAATCTGAACAGGCACAGGCACTCCTTCAAGCTTCCAATAAAGCAGATTGACTCTTGTCTGCTTTCGGGGAGGCTAGCCACGCAGACTCACCTCTTGTGCCCAAGGCCCCACCCGGCCCCCCCATCCGCCAGAGCCCCAAGTGCACCCTCTATACACACAGCTGGAAGATCCCTGGCTGAACTGCCCCAGGCCACCCCCAGTGTCGAGCATCAGCGTGCGGGCTGCCTCCAACATCAGTACCAGCCAGCTGGCCACTCCCAGCATCAGCACCAACACCAGCCCACCGGCCACTCCCAGAACCAGCCCCAGTGCAGGACCGTTGGCCTCTGGCCGGAGCTGAGCTTGGACGCCAGCTTGGGGGAGAGGGCAGACCATGGCAGGGTCAGGGCTTGGTTTAGAGGAGGCTCCCTCCCCCGGCCTCATAGGTGCTGGAACGAGGGGTGGCGCAGCACTGCCTGGCTTGAAGTGGTTTCCATTATATGCAGTTTTTACAGTTTGATTCAATAGCTCTCAGCACCCCCACTATAAAAATTGTTCTAGCATTCCTACCTGGCCTATTGTTCCCACTGCTCACATCCCCAAACTTTTTCGGTCATGTCCTCTCCTTACCCGTAATGGAATCTGTCTGGGGCTCCTGGGGACCAGCTCCGCTCCCAGCCATGGCCTCAGCTCCTGACCACAGCCTCAGCCTTGGTTTTGGCCTCTAGCCGTGGCACCATCCCCCAACCATGGCCCCGGGGAAGAGACAAATTCCATAACAGCTAAGGAGGCATGACAGAAAAAGTTTGGGGACTACTGAACTAGACCATGCTGACTCCCCAGGTACAGGTGGGCATAACCAGCAGGGCTGGCTCTAGGCACCAGCAAACCAAGCACGTGCTTGGGGCAGCACATTTTCAGGGCAGCATTCCAGCCATCTTTTTTGTTTTGTTTTGTTTTGTTTTGGGCGGCAAAGACCTAGAGCCGGCCATGGCGGCAGCAGCAGCACATTGTGTGCAGGGGTGCCCTGGGGCTGCTCCGGTTTGCACCATGGGGGAGCAGCGCCCACACCTTGTGGCTGGGCCAGGCAGGCTCCAAGCAGGGGACACTCAGGCTGGGGCCGCCCCACGGGGCACACAGCGCCGCCTGCAGGTGCCACAGGGCAACTGCCCCCCAGTGCCACAGCCGTGGCTGGGCAAAGTGGCCTGAGCCGCCCAGGGACTGCAGCAGGGTGGCCAGAAGCAGCAGCAGCGAGGACATAGAGGGTGGGGTGTTGCCATGAGGAGCCCACGTCCCACTCTCTAGGGCTCTGCTCCCTCTGGGGCTACCCTGTGTGATGGAGTAGGGGCTGTCTATGTGGGGAATGGGAGAGCAGGGGAGGACTTTAGGGGATGGACTATACCGGAGCCTGTAACCTGAACTAGGTAAGGGAGGGGAAAGGTCAACACCTTTGCACGGGAAGGAAGACAAAGGAAGGGGCTGGCAGGAAGGAAGTCGTTTTCAATTTGGGGTTTGGGGCTGTGTGGGCGGAATTCAGGGTATCCTAAGCTGGGATCCAAGCACCCTGAAAGCCCAGAAGGACTCGATTGAGGGGTCCTGACTGTGCCTGCAAGCTCTGCTGTAACCTGCGTTCCTGTTGTCCAACAAACCTTCTGTGTTACTGTCTGGCTGAGAGTCACTGTGAGTCCCAGGAAGAGGGGAGCAGGGCCGGACTCCCCCACACTCTGTGACACCCTGCCCTGGCTCCTCAGCCTCCTGCCGGGGCAATCCTCCGGCTCTGCCCTCCCAGGTCCCGGCCAGTCCTGGAGGTGGGAGCCCTGGGTGGAGGGACACTGGGCTGAGGCACGGCCTGGAAGCCCTGCTGCTTATCCCAACCCTGCCAGCACCGGACCAGCTGGAGGCGAGGGGGGAGTGGGTGGAGTCCACACTGGTAGAGGGAGCCCAGCGCTGATAACCAGCAAATATTTGGCATGAGTTTGGGGAAATTGTTCCTTTGGCTATGGTAAAGGTTTGAGAAAGACTGTGAATAGCAATAGAGACAGAAAGCAGACAAAAGTCAATCTGCTTTATTGGAAGTGTGAAGGGTGGCCCATACCAGTTCAGATTTCAATAAGAAAGTTCCTCCGTGCTGTTTTGCTACAGTTTAGGCAGTGGTGCCAAAACACCAGTGCTTCCCATCTCTCTGTCAGTTTTTAATTTCATTCCCATCATTTTCTCATTAGAATTTGTAAATAAATCACAGGCAGTAACTGCGCTTCAATCCTTTAAAAAAAGCCTCCTCCAAGCTTCCTAGCAGAGACCTATCTTACTCCAAGGTGTACTACCTGGTCCCTGTCAGCACTACTGTTATACCTGGCACTTAACAGCACCTCACTCCTGAGGACCACAAAACATGTCAGATATTAATCAATTTGGCTTCACACCCCCAGGACAAACTAGGACAGGGTCCTTATCCCCATTTTACAGACGGTGAATCAAGGCACAAGCAAGTTGCCCCAAGTCACACAGAGACCTGAGGAAGAGGTAGAAAGCTGGTCTCTCCCCATACAGAAGCTGGTCCAATCCAACACATTCTCTCACCCACCTTGTCTCTCCAACATCCTGCGGCCCACAGAGCTACAACAATGCTACACTGAGAAACGGGAACAAGCCCTGGGAGCCCTGACCCCCAGCCCGTCCTCTCTGCTCCCCTTTGCCCCCAAGTGCCAGTGGGGGGGTTGGAGCTGGGACTTGCTGCTGGGGAGAGAAGGGGTGGTGCCTCCCTGGGGGCCAGTCCTACTGCCCCGCCCGGCAGGGGAGCCGAGCTCCGGAGAGTCAGGCGGGTCTCGCCAGGGGGGTGGAATGGCCATAGGGCGAGCCCAGAAAGGGACTGGCGAGCTCTCACCTAGGAACCAGCGAACTTCTCACGTAGCGACCCCCGCCAAGCCCAGCCGGTACCTGCAGTCGCTTCCCCGGCTCGCTGGAAACGCCGCTGAGCTGGACACGCAGACAATGAGCCGCTTTCAGACGTGGCCGAGCCTCAGCGCGGCGGGAGGAGCCGGGAAGGGGCCGGTCCGCAGGCAGCATCCCCCGTGGTGCGGGAGCAGGGGTCCCGGGGAGTCAGACGCGCGGGGGCGGTTAGGGGGGTCGCTCGGCCCCTCCTGTCTGCGCCAGCTTGGCCCCGGACGGTCGTGTCCTGATTCTTTATGTGTGAATGCGACAAACGGATCCGGAGCGGGGCAGGCGGCGGGAGGGAGTGTGGGAAGAAGGGGCTGGGGATAGCCATAGGACAGGCTGGGGGGAAGGAAGGGAGGGAGGGAAGGAGCAGGTCTGAGGAGAGCCGAGGGGCAGGAGGGAGGATGGGAACGAGTGGGGCTGGGGAGAGCCATAGGGCAGGTTGGGGGGAAAGGGGTCGGGAAGGAGTGGGGCTGGGGAGAGCCACAGGGCAGGCTGGGGGTAAGGGAGAGAAGGAAGGAGCGGGACTGTTGAGATTCGTGGGGCAGGAGGGAGGATGGGAAGGAGCGGGGCTGGGGAGAGCCATAGGGCAGGCTGAGGGGAGGGGAGGGAGGGAAGGAGCAGGGCTGGGAAGAGCCATAGGGCAGACTCGGGAGAAGAGAGGGAGGGAAGGAGCGGGGCTGGGGAGAGCCCAGAGGGAGGATGGGATGGAGCGGGGCTGGGGAGAGCCATGGGGAAGGGAAGGAGCCAGGCTGGAGGAGGGGTATGTGGGGGCAACTCCAACATGGGGTGGACCCGCACTGTTGGAAGTCCTGGAGGATCTTATCCCACACCCACAGAGCATGATGCAGGAGGAACCAGGTTGTTCCAGTGGTGATCCTGGGGACAGGAGCGGATTTACCATGAAACGAACCGTATAGTGGCACAGGGCCCCCAAAATGCAGGACAAATCTCATCTGACAATCTGCCCCCCAGCCCGGCCAGTGGCACAGCAGGGTTCAGGCAAGCTGACTTCCTGCATGCCATGGACTGTGGCCCGTGCACTGCCCCACCCTGAGCAGCTCACAGAGACCCACTGTCCCCCTCCTCCAAGAGGCGCACAGAGACATGCCAGCAGCAGGGCTAGGGCGTCTCCCTGCCTGCTCTGCCTCCCTTCCTCTGCGCTGCTCCTGGAAGCAGACGGCATGTCCCTGTGGCCCCAGGGGGCAGGGTCGGTGCTTCCACTAGGCAACTCTAGGCGGTCGCTTAGGATGGCAGGATTTGGGGGGTGGCATTTTGCCTCCCTTGGCAGAAATTCGGCGGAGGGGGGTCCTTCCACTCCAGGTCTTTAGCAGAAATTCGGTGGTGGGTCCATCACTCGCTCCGGGACCTGCCGCTGAAGTGCCCCGAAGACGCGGAGTGGAAGGACCCCAGCCACCGAATGCTCAGAGGAGGAGCACTGCTGCCTAGGGTGGCAAAAACTGTGGCGCTGCTCCTGCCAGGGCAGGGGGGGGTGTCTCCGTGGGTTGCCCCTTGCCCAAGCGCCAACTCTGCAGCTCCCATTGGCTGGGAAGTGCGGCCAGTGGGAGCTGCAGGGGTGGTGCCTGCGGGCAAGGGCATGCAGAGACCCCCTGCGGTCCCCCCCACCTAAGGGCCGCTGCCAGTGGAAGAGGTGTCAGTCGCTTGCACCCCAAACCCTTGCCCCAATCAAAGTACCTCACTTTATCTTCATTTACTTCCCATTACTTGTAAGAGAAGGATGAAGAGAAATAGAATGAAAAATGTGGAGGGGATAAGAGAGAATGGTCTTTTTCTTGGCTGGGTCCTGAGGGTGGGGGCCAAAAATAAAACTGTGCACAGGCCCCCACTAACTCTAAATCCACTACGGCCTGGGGGGCAGGGAGAGGATGCTTTGAGGTGTCATTGGGCATTGCTGCATTTTCTATTATTGTCTTTCCCACCTCATTGAATAATGGGCCTACACTATCCTTGGTCTTCATCTTGCTTCTAATGTAGTTGTAAAAATGTTCTTGTTACCCTTTATGTCCCTAGCTAGTTTAATCTCATGTTGTGCCTGCCTTTCTACTTCTATCTCTACATGCTTGTGTTGTTTTTTTAAATAAATCCTTCATAATTTAACCTAGTGTTCACTTTTTGTGGGATTCTTTTTTGAGTGTCAGGTCATTGATTATCTTCTGGTTACCATACCTCCTATCTTTCCAATGCATTGGGATAGTTTGACTTGTGTCCCCTTAATAATATCTCTATAAACAACTCCCAACATTCCTAAACTCTTTTTTCCCCTTTACACTTGCTTCCCATGGGATCTACCAATTCTCTGAGTCTCCTAGTCTGCCTTTTTGAAGTCCATTGTCTTTATTCTGTTTTCCCACTGACCATTCCTTAGAATTGTGAACTCTATCATTTCATGATCACCTTCACCCAAGTTGCCTTCCACCTTCAAATTATCAACCAGTTCCTCGCTGTTTGTTAGAATTAAATCTAGAACAGCCTCTGCCCTAGTCAGTTTCTCTATCTTCTGTTAAAAACTGTGACTACGCTTTCTGTAATTGTTGTTCTTCAAGAGGTATTTCACATGCCCATTCCACTGTAGGTGTTTGTGTGCTCCAGTACAGAGTTGTCAGAGTTTTAACCCTTAACAGAACCTGTCAGAGTAGACCAAGCACCCTGTGCACCTTGTGCACATTGCATAGGCATAAAGGGCGGAGCTGCCCCAGACCCCCTCAGTTCCTTCCCATTCGTATTACTCTGAAAGAGAGAGGAAGGAAGGTGGATTGTGGAATGGACATGTGCAACACTCCTGTTTTTTTCTTCAAGTGATTGCACACATCCATTCTACTAGAGTTGACTCACAAGCAGTCCCATTTGGAAGTGGTTTCACAGTCTATTTGAACAAGGACTGGAGGACTACTTGTCCAAATTTAGCATCATCTCTAGATTGTTGAGATTGTATAGTGGAAAGCAAACTTGTGATAGGAAGAACAGGTTGCCACATGCCAAACATCTAATATGGGCACATGAGCCAGAAGTGCCACATAAGCCGCCTGAGATCTAGCGAAATGACCCAATACTCTAACAGTTCTATGTTAGCCAATTGGTAACACAGGTGAATACAACCGGCTATCCATGAAAAAATCCTTTGTATGGAAAATGGACTGCCCTTCATTCTGTCCTCAGATGCAAAAAAACAATTGAGACAAAGACAAAAACACTAAAGTTCTTCTGTCTAGAGTGTGCAGTAACTCCTCTCCCTTATTACCATGAGGCTTTGGGAAGAACATTGGTATATAAATTGATATGACAAGAGGAGACCACTTTTGTAAGAAACTTTGAATGGGAACAAAGAAAGACTTTATCTGTGTAAAAAAAATCCTGTATATAGAGGATGTGATATTAATGCTCTCAACTCCCCTACTCTCTTGGCTGATGTACTGGCTATTAAAAATGCTGCCTTCATAGAAAGATGCAACAGAGAGCAGGTTGCTAGAGGCTCAAAGGGGCAATCTATCAGCTTTGTTAAGACTAAGTTCAGTCTCCATGGTGGAGTAGGGCTTTGTCCAAGTGGAAACATCCTGTCCAAGCGGAAACATCCTGTCCAAGCTGAGACGTTATCTGATTAAAATATGACCATATCGATCATTGGTGCAACCACTGTTATTTATTTGCAACAAATCTAGTTCAAAATGTGGCATGTAAGATGTCTATGAAAAGGTTATGATTTTCTGGTTATGATTATGCTATCTGCATGCATGTATCATTTTTGTATTTGAAGTTATAAATATTGGTTCTATACCTGAATTTCAAATATTTGCTCCTGGAGTAATGCCCCACAAGGTATTTAGCTTGCACATCTTGAAGCGACTATTCAAATTACGAGGCTCACCAAGAAACACTTTGTTGTCAGATGTGTTGTCAGAAGCTACCAGTGTGGTGTTCTGCTGTCTCCTTGTTGGTATCACTCGGCTGCGTGTGTGTGTTCCCTCTGTGTGCTGCCCCAGCTCTGCGCAGATAGCCAACACAGCAGACCCGAAGAGAACCCCCAATAACCACAGAGTCTAGTAAGGTACGAAGGCACGTCGGCCAGGTTTATTGCCGTATGGACACAATTGCAGTTCCCTGTAGATTACTTAGTCTACCGGGCATACTACGAGAGAGTGTCCCCGGTCAATGGACTCGGCTCAGTCAGTGGCGGGACTTTCCACTGCCCCCTAGGCCGGACAAAGACACCACCCCAGGGATACATTCTTATATACAGGTACAAACAAGTTACACATCACTCCTGACATATTGCGGTGCAACTCCTCTACGTAGTTAGGTACAACCCCTCTATGTAGATAGATGCCGCCTCTCACCTTGTACAGATTGGTTCGATCAAAACAACTCTATCCATCATTTTACCCTTTTGCCCCTGTCATTGGGATGGGTCAGTCTGTTCCTTGTTATCTGTGTGGAATGTGCAAGTATGTGAATGTTCTGATCTCTAGTGTTCAGTACCTTTTAGGTACGTATCTTCTTGCATCAGCCCTTTCCTTGCCAGCTTGTGTGAGCAGAGCCTGCCTCTGGCTCACAGCTTCACTTTGCTTTATGTTAGCCAGTCTTGACCATTACTTTAGTTCAGGCCTTAGGCCTCATATCAGGCCTCTGATACCAAGGTTTACATCTTAGGGCCTCCTCTTACTACACACTTCACTAACAATGGACCACAGGTTGCCCATCTACACTGAATGGACTGTCCTTCAAATGTACTGTCTGCAGTATAGATAATGGCTTCCTGCTATAACTAAGCAAAATTGGGCATGGACAGGTGACTTGCCCATGTGACTCTAAACTCCCATCTTTTACCTGTAATTTTCCACTAGCTGTGCTAAGGGCTTTGTTTAAAATAATGGGTTTCCCTCCACACGGCAGAAGCTATAAAAGGTCCTGGAAACACCTCAATTTTGCCTCTTTCCTGCTCAAACCTCTAAACTATGAACTTATATTAATGGAAGCATTCTAACCAAGGGACTGAAGTCCTTCCAGTGATTTGAAAGCAACCAGAAACTTATCAAGGCAGCAGTTTATTCCATCACTGCTACAAGCCTAAACTAAAATCTTTGCAAGTTACAATATGTATTTAATTCCTTTAACCAATTTTAACTCATCTTTCTTTCTTTCTTTTTATAAATAAACTTTTAAATTTTAAATACTAAAGGACTGGCATCAGCATCATTTTGGGCAAGATCTAAGTTATATATTGACCTGGGTGTGTAGCTGGTCCTTTGGGATCAAAAGAACAAAGTGAATTACCAAGTAAAATAAAATAAAACACGCAAATCTGAATCTAATACAGTAAGAAAACTGAATACAGACAAAATCTCACCCTCAGAGGTGTTCCAGTAAGCTTCCTTTTACAGACTAGTCTCCTTCTAGTCTGGGTCCAACAGTCACTCACACCCCCTGTAATTACAATCCTTTGTTCCAGTTTCTTTCAGGTATCCCTGGGGGTGGAGAGGCTATCTCTTTGGCCAGCTGAAGACAAAATGGAGGAGTCTCCCAGGGGTTTAAATAGATTTTCTCTTGTGGGTAGAGACCCCACTCCTCTCTCCTATGCAAAGTCCAGCTCCAAGATGGAGTTTTGGAGTCACATGGGCAAGTCACATGTCCATGCGTGACTCAGTTTTTATAGGCAGCAGCCATTGTTTGCACATTCTTTTGTCAAGAAGCTGACCAAATGCTTTACAAAGGCTATTTAGAAATCAAGCAAGTACACACCCAAGATTCATGACTTCAATACAAAAACGACACATGTATACAAATAGGATGAATAGATTCAGCAGATTATAACCTTTACAAAGATATGCCTTTGCCTCTTCACTATTCTGTTAAAATCTCTCCCTTCCCATTCCCACTCCTCAACACAGTTAAAGGCTTAATAGAACTTCAATTTTCAGCCCTTATATACAAAACTAAGACAGTACAAGTAGTTTACACAGTTATTGTTACCATGTGCCTTTCAATTATTATATTGTGTATTTTAGCCAAATTAAAAGCATATCTGATCAGTCAAAGGTGGTACAGATTTCAGCAGAACAGGTGCCATGTTGGCTTGCATGGCTTTTGAAATGCAGTCATATTGCAAAAGATAACATTCTTCTTGAACTGTCAAAAACGTGAGAGCACACAATAATCCCAAAGCAGTGTTCTCTCACAGCAACATGAGGTCTACTAAATACAAAGAAATAAAAATGTCCAGACACTCTAGTCTGTTGTAACATTAACAGAACATGATCCAGAATGTAACTTATGAAGTTCCCCACCTTTAGAAATACAAGAATTCTAAAGAGAACAAAAATTAAGTAGACTCTCTTATCCTAAGTCTCTTTAAAGTCATTTCAGGCATTTTCTCAGGACTGGTGCTGTTTATAAGAGGAAACTGGCAACACTGGTATTGTGGTCAGCACCTGATTCTGGAACACAAATATTTTTATCCTGTCAAACACCCAAAGAAAGATAAGCAGGATACTAATATACTGGATCCAGGCAAATTTGATCATTTCCCAGAAACCTGGCTGATATGTATTAAGAGTCAAGGAGCATTAAATAAGAAGCATCTGAAACTTCTGTTACACCAATTAAACTTGAAAACTTAAAATTAAATGCAGCACAACTGAGCAGATGTATGTATGTATGTAGGTATATCTAGAGAAGGAAGAAGTTAGAAATAAACCCAGAAAAAAAATTGGACTAAGAATCGAACATCCTTTTCATAAGAGAAGCACTGGAAGTTGGAGCCATAACAGAGCTAGAACAGGTTTCTAAAACTGTATTAATGTTCCGAGCACAAGTTGCTGCACCTTAGGATCTACATATTTACCAAGAAAGGTTTAGTAACATTTCCACTTCTTTGATATTACATACAGATGAAGTGGGACAGACACTGTATTTTAAGTGCAGAACATTGCTAAATATCTTGTTACCTCACTGGAGTTCACACAACTGCTAAAGGATATAAAATAACTTCCACTGGGTAACGGATAGTGGCATTAATCACAAATGGCGCATCTGCTGCTCTTCCTACCAGCCAAACAGGGTTGGAATCAGAAAGAACTGTTGTTACTGCAATGAAAAAAGAATGAAGGTTCTTAAGGAGCCTTTCAAACTCATACCAAAAACACAAATCCTCAGAGAACAGCCACCAAACATTGTCATATGTAGTCACATATAAACTTTCCTGGGACTGACTTACCATTTCTATCTTGATATGCTGCAATGATGTTAGTGAGATCGTAGTCACTTGCAAAAGGGCTGGTGCCATTGATCACAGATACCTATTACACAAGGTGATACTTTAAAGCCAATATAAAACCTTCATGCCCCACTCTCCAGAAAGTTGCTTTTACCCAATTTTTTACACAAAGAGGTTCTCTCTGTAAAGATAAATAATCCCAATCCTTGGTCTGAGTGGCTTGGCAGCCACAGGACCTTCTCCCACCCTCCAGCTCAGCAAGCAGACCTTAGTTTAGAAATACTGGGTACGGGTAATTCTGGTCATCACTGATGCAGAAAGGGTAATGAGAAGAAAAGGGGAGAAAGGTTCTCCTCACATTGTATCTGAGGTCTACTCCACAATGGCCAAGTAACTGCCTCTGGTGCAATTTCAGGTCTCCGTTCACATAAAGCTGAGACCCTGGAATAGCGGAGGACGACTGGATAAAAGCCATGCTCTGCATCACAAATGTTGACATTCTCTGAAACAGTGAACAGTAGATAAAACTAAATATAGGAAAACTCTCCAAAAATCTTCTACCTTTATAAGTCTACAAAATTTCTGTATGGGTTTTATTTTACATCTTCTTGGCTCTTAAATTTTGGTGTCAGATAATTTTAGACTGAGGCTTCAGAGATTCCAAGGTCAGAAGGGACCATTGTGATCATCTTTTAGTCTGACCTCCTGTATAAACACAGTTCATGTAACTTCCCCCCAAATAGTTTCTACAGCAAATCTTTTAGAAAAAGAACATCCAAATTTGATTTAAAATGGTCAGGGAGGAATAATTTACCATGACCCTTGGTAAACTGGTCTAATGGTTAATTAACCTTACTATTAAAAAATTACATCTTATTTCCAGTCTGAATTTGTCTAGTTTCACCTTTAAGCCACTGGATTGTGTTGTACCTTCTTCTACTAGACTGAAGAACCCATTATTAAATATTTGTTCTCCAGGTAGATACTTATAGACTATAATTAAGTCACCCCTTAACCTTCTCTTCATTAAACTAAATAGATTGAGCTCTTTGAATCTGTATCTTTCTAAGTCTTTAAACATTAAGTTCTTCTCTGAACCCTCTCCAATTTATCAACATCCTTCCTGAATTGTGGGCACCAGAACTAGCCACAGCATTTCAGCAGTCACCTCGGTACCAATTACAAAGGTACAATAACCTTTCTACTCCTACTCGAGATTCCTCTCTTTACGCACCCCAGGATCACATTAGCTCTTTAGGCCACAGTGTCACATTTGGAGCTTATTTCCAGCTTATTATCCACCATAACCCCCAAATCTCCTTCAGAGTCACAATTCCCAGGATAGAGTCCCCCATCCTGTAAGTATGGTCTTCACTCTTTGTTCCTAGATGAATACATTTACATTTAGCCATATTAAAACATATATTGTTTGCTTGCACCCAGTTTACCAAGAGATCCAGATCGCTCTGAATCAGTGACCTATCGCCTTTATTATTTATTGCTCCCTCAATTTTTGTGTCATCTTAAAACTTCATCAGTGATGATTTTATGTTTTCTTTAAGGTCATTGATAAAAAAATATATTAAATAGCATGTAGCCAAGAACCGATCCCTGCAGGGCTTTACTGGAAACACACTCGCTCAAATGACAATTCCGTTTACAATTACATTTTGAATCCTATCAGTTAGCCAGATTTTAATCCATTTACTGTGTGCCATGGTTCATTTTATATCATTTTAGTTTTTTAATCAAAATGTCATGAAGTACCAAGTCAAATGCCTTACCGAAAACTATACAAATGTGTTTTTTTGGTTATTAGAAGTTAACTACCTTAAATGCTACTTAAACTAGTTTATAGAAGCCCCATAGAATTCTACATGTCACACCACGGAATCCAACATTTTATAGCTGATGAAAAAGATAAACATTTGGCCATCTGACATAGTGGAAACCCAATGATTAAGCAAACATAAATTCATCTGAGATAAATACTTTAAAAACGCTCATCATAGGATATGCATGCTGAGAAGCAGGAACTCCTGCCCAACGGGTGAGCTGAAGTAGATGGCTCCTTAGCCTTTTTTGGCCATGTAACCTACTGGAAGATTCCTACACTAATTTATTAAAAGGGCAAAGCACGAAGAATTTCAGAACCTTCCACATATTAATAATTGCCAAAAAAACCCCAACCTTTGTTAACATACAATTAAGGTTGACTGGTAGTGCACCTATACTTAAACCTCTGAAAATAAGGAAATATAAAGTTATGGTTAAGGACTTCAGACTGCGAAGCTACGTAAGCTTAAGTCTTCTTCTCTGCAGTTGGCAATAAGCACCAGGACAAAATAAAATCTGACCTATCCTTAACAAATATACCATTTCATGTGTTGTCTTTGGGTCCAACACAATGCTTTACAATTATTCCTCATCTTAACACCTACTGAAACCACACTGTGGCAGGTGTAGCTGGCACCTGATCTAAGGATTAGTTCCAGCAAGTTGCCAATGCTTGTGCTCCCATTTTAGGAGAGGTGCATGTGCAGGAACAGGTGCAACTAGAGAAAAGAGAGATCTCTTTTTTTTCTGGACTGTGATATGCAGGAGGTGCAAGCAGATCATAATGGACACTTGGCTCTAAAATCTAAGAACATATGAAAGAGTGGTAAGAATATCTGCGAAAATGGCTGCCACTGTCACCCCTAGATATGGCAAGAAGATAAGGGAATGTAAGTATGTAGCATCCTTTTCTAACAAACTCTTGCATATTCTCAGTGCCCACCAGAACCCCATACCTACACTGGCATTCACAAAGTGCCATGCATTCTTTCTGTCCTCTGCACTGTACTACTGCCTTGGAGAGTTCTAGCAGTCTGATGACATATGCACCATAAAGCTCAGTCAGGAGAAACCAAAGGTGATGTCCCTTTGGTTAGAAAGTAGGGAGAAAAAGCAAACATTGATTTAGTTAGTCCTGACATACAGCAGACTTAATAAAATATGTAAATAATGATTTTTTTTATTATCTATTATATTATTGCTACAGGCATGTCGCACCGGGCACTCAAATACCATTGTGATAGGGCCACCTACATTAACAGAATCTGAGCTACTCACATGTAATTGGTAGGAGAAAGTCAGAATGAGCTGGACAGCAAGTACTTGTTCTGTAGATTGTAGAGGAAGCTCTAATTTAAAATGTAATTGGTCCATTTTGCCATCATGATTCTTGTCTTCTTCTCTAGTCTATAAGATACAAGAACTTTATCAGAAGTGCATGGCTTGGTAATGGTTTCTTATTACAGGCAGATATCTGGAGGTTAATTACAGCAAGCAGACACTAAAAAAATAATCTCAAGATGAACAGACTACATGTGCAGGGGGTAATGCTGCATTGAAAGCATCCATTTTGCCTTGAACTCACAGCAAGCAGACTAGAGAAATGACAAGACTCTACAGTTCAATGTTTGGTTCATTAATGGCTGTTGGGAAGACTGCAACCTCAGCAAGTTTGCGGATGACACTGAGCTGGAGGGAGAGGTAGATATGCTGGAGAGTAGGGATATGGTCCAGAGCAGGAGTCTCAAATACGCGGCCTGCGCCCTCCCCCACTGTTTACCTAGAGCAGCTCCGGCCTGATATGCACTGGGGAACCTGGGGGAGGAGAGGCACGGGGGTGTGTGCTGATGTTGTTTCAGGCACCGCCCCCAGCAGCTCCCACTGGCCACAGTTCCCCATTCCTGGCCAATGGGAGATGCTGGGGGCGGTGCCTAAAGCAACAGCAACACACACACACTCCTGTGCCCCTGCTCCCCCACGTTCCAGCTGCTTCCCGGAGTGGCGTGGGGGCAGGGCAGGCAGACAGGCAGGGAGCCTACCCTGCCTCCAGTGTACGACGGCCCAGAGCCCACCTCCCGGACCCTCCTGCAGTCGAACCCCTGCCCTGAGCCCTTTGCCGCACCCTGCACCCCGACCCCCTGCCACGCCCCTCCTGCACCCCAACCCACTGCCCTGAGTCCCCTGCCGCACCCTGACCCTCTGCCATACCCTGCACCCTGACCCCCTGCCCTAAGCCTCCTGCTGCACCCCGCACCACTCCTGCACCCCAATCCCCTTCCCTGGGCTGCCTGCTGCACCCCTCCTGCACCCTGCTCCCCTGCCCTGACCCCCTGCTGCACCCCAACCCCCTGCCCTGACCCCCTGCCGCTCTCCTCATCCTTCCTGCACCCCATACCCCAACTCCCTGCCCTGAGCCCCTGCCACACCCCACACCTCTCCTGAACCCCCTGGGGGCAGCGAGGGGGCAGAGTTGGGGTGGGGATTTCTGTGAAGAGGTTGGAATGCGGGTAGGGAAGGGGTGGGAAGAGGTAGGGCAGGGGTGGGGCTTCATGTAAGGGCCAAGGGCAGCTGCGGGGGAGGGGAAGGTGTCAGTAATGCGGCCCTCGGGCCAATATACTAGTTCTCATGTGGCCCTCGTGTTCATTTGAATTTGAGACCCTTGGTCCAGAGTGACCTAGACAAATTGGAGGATTGGGCCAAAAGAAATCTGATGAGGTTCAACAAGGACAAGTGCAAAGTCCTGCACTTAGGATGGAGGAATCCCATGCACTGCTACATGCTGGGGACTGACTGGCTAAGCCGCAGTTCTTCAGAAAAGGATTTGGGGATTACAGTGCACAAGAAGCTGGATACGAGTTAACACTGTGCCCTTGTTGCCAAGAAGGCTAATGGCCTATTGGGCTACATTAGTAGAAGCGCTTCCAGGGGATCAAGGAAAGTGATTATTTCCCTCTATTCAGCACTGGTGAGGTCACATCTGGAATACTGCATCCAGTTTTGGGCCCCCTATTACAGAAAGAATGTGGACAAATTGGAGAGAGTCCAGCGGAGGGCAACGAAAATGACTAGAGGGCTGGGGCACATGATTTATGAGGAGAGACAGAGGGAACTGGGCTTATTTAGTCTGCAGAAGAGAAGAGTGGGGGGGGGATTTGACAGCAACCTTCAACTACTGAAGCGGGGTTCCAAAGAGAATGGAGCTAAGCTGTTCTCAGCAGTGGCAGATGACAGAACAAGGAGCAAAAATGGTCTTAAGTTGCAGTTGGGGAGGTCTAGCTTGGATATTAGGAAAAACTATTTCACTAGGAGGGTGGTGAAGCACTGGAATGGGTTTTCTAGGGAGGTGGTGGAATCTCCATCCTTAGAGGTTTTTAAGGCCCAGCTTGACAAAGCCCTGGCTGGGATGATTTAGTTGAGGTTGGTCCTGCTTTGAACAAGAGGTTGGACTAGATGACCTCCTGAGGTCTCTTCCAGCCCTACTCTTCTATGTTCTCACAAGAGTGTCAGGTAGAACAGTTTGCCACTGAAATCAGAACGAGGCACTTGGGAACTACTATCAAGAGGTTAGAAGCTAAAAGCACTATCAAATAGCCAGCCAAAAGACACTCTACAAAATCCTTTGTGACATTTCTTTTCTTAGATCTCTTCCAGTGTCTGTTTTCCCTTTATCCAATGCATCTATTTGTTCAGTATTCTCCATTCATTCTCTCTTTAATGTTTTTTCTAATGATACCTTACCAGTTTATTTTACCTCTGTACCTCCTTCTCTCATGTCTTTCTCTTTCATTCTCTACTGTATCATATATACCCTCACGGTCTGCACATACCCCACCAGCCCATAAGGGCCTTTTACTTGGTGTCACCACCGGAGGCTTCTGAAGCTGCTGTGTGGGGCAACTGGCATGAATCCCAAACACAGATAATTAAGACAACAGGGCATCCCAACTTACCATCCCACCCCATTCTAGGTAACCTACCGAGATGAGTGGAACTCGCAGTTGGTCTTCCTGGAGGCGATTGAAGGCTGGAAATGTGCTCCAAGCCAGGAAGCTGCCTGGGTCAGCTCCAGTCATAGCCACCAGCAGCACCTCATACTGAAACTGTACTGTGGGCTGCTCCATGTAGGTACTTTGCTTCAGCCAAAGTCCTGCAAGTACAGAGACAATGGGAGAATCAGTGCTGAGAATGAGGGTGAAGGAAAAGTGAATCCTGGGAGGGTCACGCCTCTCCCTGGTGTTGTTGCTGGCCTTCTACAGTTTAACTCACCCAATTAAAGTTTGCTCTGAGGGGTCTGAGCCTAGTGGAGTCATGGGCACCAGGTTTGTATAATTTTTGGTGGTGCCCGCAATGGGTCAAAGCAGAGCCGTCACGTCCATAGAACACACCAGGGAAACCGCCCCAAGCCCCGTGCTTCAGGGGGACGTGGGGTCCAGGGCAGCCTAGGGGATTAGTGGGGGGCCTGGTGCAGGCAGAACCAGCGACCCAGCCCATTCCACCCCACCCCACCAGCTCCCAGCATTGCTCAGGGAAGGAGGCAGAAGACAGAAAGAGGTGGAGTGGGGGCAGGGGCTTGGGGGAAGGGGTGGAATTGGGGGAGGGAGGGAGCGGAGCAGGGATGGAAAGAGGCAGGGCGGGGCAGAGCAGAGTGGTCTGGGTCACTCGCTGCTGCCAGCGCCAGGCCCCCAGGCTGCCCTGGACCCGGCATCTCTCTGAAGACTGGGCCCCCCCAAAGCACAGGGCCTGAGGCAGTTGCCCTGGTCCATTGTATGGATGGAATGGCTCTGAAAATATAAGCCCAAATATTGGGGGAACCAGGACCACCTTCTTAATATTGGTGGAGCACGGGCACCATGGGCCCTTATAACTCACTGCCGGAGTGGAGTCTGTTCCCAGACAGATTCATTCAGTGGAATAAAAGAAAATCCGTGAGAAATCAAGGCCATAATCCAACCTGATAGTGCTGTTCTTGCACCACGCCACCTCAAGTTGGCATCATTGTCTCAGAGACTCTGTGGGACAACACCATCTCCTGGGAGACTGATGGTAGGCAGGGCATGGAGGTCCAGGGTGGAAGGAGGTGCTGCTTGGAGGGCTGGGTGAGGGTCTAGTCCCTAAGGGAGCACTAGAGGGGCTGGTGGCCAGCAAGGCAGGGGCGCTTGGGGCCCAACAGCCATAGGTGTCCTTGCCACACAGTGTCTCTGACACTCCTCAGTAGGTAGGTCAGCACCCAGGGCAGGACCTCCAGGGTCAGGGAGGTGTCAGGTTGGGGATAGATGGCTGGGTCCCTTAGTTTCCAAGAAAAACAAGGAGTCCGGTGGCACCTTAAAGACTAACATTTATTTCATGCATCTGAAGAAGGGGGAGGGATAGCTCAGTGGTTTGAGCATTGGGCTGCTAAATCCAGGGTTGTGAGTCCAGCCCTTGAGGGGGCCACTTAGCAATCTGGGGCAAAATCAGTACTTGGTCCTGCTAGTGAAGGGAGGGGGGCTAGACTCAATGACTTTTCAGGGTCCCTTCCAGCTCTATGAGATAGGTATAGTTCCATATATATTAGTGGGGTTTTTACCCACAAAAGCTTATGTCCAAATAAATCTGTTAGCCTTTAAGGTGCAACTGGATTCCTCATTGTTTCTGTGGATATAGACTAACAGGGCGACCTCTCTATTACTCAGTTCCCAGGGAATGTCCTCACTGGTCCCCGGCCCAGCAGGGGGCAGGCCGGGGGGGAGGGATAGCTCAGTGGTTTGAGCATCGGCCTGCTAAACCCAGGCTTGTGAGTTCAATCCTTGAGGGGGGGGGGCAGGAGTAAGCAGAGGGGGAGCAGGGCCTGGAGGCCGGGCGAGGGTGGGTGCCAGGCTCCGGGACCGGACGTGGGCTGGACCCGGGTCCGGGTCCGGGTCCGGGCCCAGACCGTCCCCCGGTCGGGGAGCTCACCCTGACTCCGGTACGCCACTAGCAGCGGCGGCAGGTAGGTGAGTGCCCACAGCAGCAGCAGCCCCAGCGCCGCCGTGGAGCAGAGCCCGGCGCGGTACCGGACGCCGGGCCCGGGGTGGGAGAAGAGCTCCAGCTGGGCCATGGCGGGCAGGCCTCGCGCACGCGCCTCACTCGGCGAGTTGGCGTCCGCCAAAGCCAGACTCCGTTACCATGGCAACTGTTACAGACTGAGATTGACAAGAAATCAAACCAATCTGAGTGCCCGAACTTCACTGGGCGGGATGAGTTGGAACTTATCCAATGATAATGCACTCCTGGGCTCAACAGCGAATCAGAGGCAAAGCCTGGGGCTCCGCCTCCACCTTTCCGGCCGACGGTTGCCAAATTCAGTCCGTGCGCCTCCCTGCCCTTTTCTTAGTGCCCAGAGTCCCGGAGAGGGGCGTGACGACGCAAAGAGCAATCCTCTCCTTTTGCAACTAGGTGCAGTTTTCGCCACGCAAACGTGGCCATCTTGGCTACTGCTGAGGACTTGCTATCGCCTGGGCCGGGGTTGCGAATCATGAGGGATGGGGGTTTGGTCGGAAACACGTGCGGGAGGGAGGCGGTTGCAGCACGCCTGAGTGCCCCCGCCCCCGACAGGGGCTCACGGTGACAGGCGTCTTACGGTTCAGTTTAAGGGCCCGTTCCGGGACGAGCACGCAAGCAGCCACAGGGCAGGGGAGTGCTACGGGCCGTGCTAGCGCGGCCCGTTCCTGACACGGTGGCAGAGGGCTCCTCAGGCAATGCCTCGTGATCCCTGCTAATGCGAGGGAATCTCTCTCCTCCCTATTTCCGGCCCTGGCACAGAAAGCGCCTCTCTCCAGCTCCCCTCGCTCGCGCTGGCCGCCACACCTGCTTCTCGCTAGGCTTGCACAGGGCTTTCCGCCTCCCGGCGTTACGGAGCGATCGCTGACTCGCAGTTTGAAAAGTCTGCTGCCCCGCAGGCGGCAGGCTCCGTGCCAGGGCTCGGAGCAGCCTGCGGTGTTGACGCTTTTGTTATTCCCACTAACACAGGCTGATGGGGTCTAGCGAGCGGCGCTGGGGGAGGATGGGGACCGGGCTGGGCGGCGGGAGGCTGAGGAACGAGGACACGGTTACCAAGCGAGCCGGCTGCCTCCCTGAGGTGGGAGGCCTGGGGGCACCGCGCCCGGCCTTACACACGAACGTGAAAACCGGCGCAAAGCATTCAAGCTTTATACGCGCCACGTGACCCTAGCCCAAGGTCCCCGGATGTGGGGGCCCTTTCCTCTATCCTGGTTGCTCGGTCACCGTAGGCCGGAAACTCCGCCCCTTCGCCTGGTTGCCAGGGAACTTGTGAGCCGGAAGCCCAGCCCGCTGAGCTGTTGTTGTGACGGTGACAGGCCTGGCCCAACCTGGTACCAACCCCGCGGCCGGACCTTCGGGCACCGACCCCCGCTGGCTCCGCTTCGCCCCGCACCATGAAGTGGATGTTCAAGGAGGATCATGCGCTGGGTAAGGAGACGGGGCTGGGGCTGCGCTGGGTTAGGACACCGCCCCCGCCGAGCCCCAGTGGGCCCTGAGCCACTGCTCCCCCAGCCCCCCAGGTGTCACCAGGCTCCTAGCTCGAGCGGTGCCGTACGCAAAGCCCGCAGCCATGGCCTCCCTCTCGGCCACCATCTCTCCAGAGGCCCCCCTAGTTCACCTGGCACTGCCCCACTTCCCTGGCACTGACCCTCCCCCACACGCAGTGATACCCATCTAGGCTACCCCTCCCTCCAGTCCACCCCTCCCCGCAGGCAGAGGGCACTGACCCTCCTCCACCAATCATCTCCAACCCATTGCACATCTTTAGTAGAGACACATCCCTAGGGGACCCCACCGCTGTTTCTCCTCCTGTAAAGATGCTACATGTTATGCAGGAGTTCAGTCCCTTAAGTAGCATAGGGAAGTATGAAAGAGAGCTGGCAGGGAAGATTCACCTACATGATCCTGTCTCCTTCATCTCTCCTGTTCCCCCTAGGTCTACCCTACGTTGCCCAGGATGTGAGCCATGTTGTCATTTTTCTAACTGAATGTTTTGTTTACAGAGCACAGATGTGTAGAGTCTGCAAAAATCCGAGCCAAATACCCAGACCGTGTGCCGGTGAGTAACCCATGCCACTCCTGTAATGCCACTTCCTCCCCCATATCCTGTTACTCTGTCCAGGTGAAGTAAACTTCCTCTCCTCCCTGCGGCCTATCCCTCTGATCACATTGTGATGAATAGCCTCAAGCAGCATGTGCTTCTAGCTGTTAACACAACCCTCCAAGCATCTACCCCCAACTATGTACCGGTAAGTAATTATCATCCCTGGACTTCTCACGTAATATCTTCTGGACACCTTTTTGGTCCCAACACTATCAGCCTCCCAGTGAGTGATATCATGGGAGCAGCCCTCACCTAGCTACATCCAAGTGACTGCGTCCTCCATGCCTGATCTCTAGCCAGGTCACATCTCAATGATTCACTCTCTGTGCATGCTCATATGCCTTGACTACATCCAGATGGGTGACACCTTGTACCAAGCATCAGAGGGGTAGCCATGTTAGTCTGTATCCGCAAAAACAACAAGAAGTCCTGTAGCACCTTATTAAAGATTAAGATTTATTGGGGCATATGCTTCTGAGGGTAAAAAAAACCACTTCTTCAGATGTATGGAGTGAAAGTTACAGATACAAGATACAGATGCTTGTATCTAACTTTCACTCTATGCATCTGAAGAAGTGTTTTTTTACCCATAAAAGCTTATGCCCAAATAAATCTGTTAGGCTTTAAGGTGCTACAGGACTCCATCTTGTACCATATCCATTTCTCTGTCCAGTCATTTCCCTGCCATTGCAGGGGCCTTGGGCACCTCCTATTCTCTGCCTGTGATACACAATACTCTGGTCTTCTGTGGGGTATATATGGAGATCTAATTTCATTTAGTGGGTTTTGTGGGTGTTGGTTTCCTATGATATACAGGAGATCAAATTAGATGATCTGGTGATTCATTCTGGCCTTAAACTGTGACTGAGTCACATCTCGGTGAGCTCTCCATTCATGCACCCAATCTGACAGGATTTTAGTGGGTAACCCCTTCTGCACAGTTGCCCATATGACCACTTAGTAGTGTATGACTCTCCCTCCCCTCTGAGATCATGTAAGGGATTCCCGTCTAGCTGTGTCCTAGTCCTGGTGAGTTAAACCACCATACCTCATGCCATATCCTGGTGAGTAACACCTCCACATCTTCTCGCCACATACCTGTGAGCAAACCTCTGCACCCCTGTCTGAGTACCAGATATTGACACACCCTTCTCCACCCAACCTCTCAGTGCGTGGATGAACCCCCATCAGACAACCCAGGGAGGAACCTTGTGACCCTTATCTTGTTGGTATACTCCTTCCCTTAACTCTTTTCCATCAAGCTGACAATTGTCTTAATCTCCTCAAGTCCATGCTGATCCTATTTTTGCCTGTCTCATGCTGACTACTTCTTGATGAGCTGAAGCTGCCCCCTCCCAATCTAACTGCCTCCTGGTGTGCAGTTCCTAGTCCATCAACAATCTCCTGGTGATCAACTTCATATCATGACAAGTATCCCTCTCCCAGACCGTCTCTCTTTAAGTAAGGATAGCCAGAATTCTATCCAGACTAGCTTCTAGTAACCAACCCTGGGAGAGAAGGAGAGACATCAGAGCTGGTATTCTGATATGTGGCAACCCGGAACAAAAAACGGCAGGAATCAGTCCCAGAATGCATTGATACATTCCGTCCTCAGCAAATGCTTCATTTGTTGGGGCCTAAATCTCAAACATATTGACTTGCCCTCTGGGGCAGATGTTTGACATATCAAATATTTCTCCTAGGCCTGAGGCTGATCGTTTAGGCCTTATCTATACTAGTAGAGTGATCTATTGCAGACTATTAGGGAGGCAGTGTGGTGTAGTGGACAGGGACTCTGGAGACCTGAGATCTATTCCCAGATCTGTTCCTGCTTGGTCAAATCACTTCATCTCTCTGTGCTTCAGTTTCTATTTATAAAATGGGAATGATGATGCTTACCGTATTTATAAAATGCTTTGAGATCTACTGATGAAAAAGTACTATAAAAGAGCTAAGTATTAGTTACTACCAATTAGTCAGCACTGCCATTTGACTTGGTGCTGTATAATACACAAATGGCCCTAAAGGCGTTTAGTCTGAAATAGACATATGGGTGCAGGTGATAATTGTTATTTAAAAGAAAAACCTCACTCTTTCTGAGAAGTAGTGGGCTCTGGACACTGGTGTTTGGCATTAGTGGGCCCCCTTACCTGATGGGAAAAGGCCACTTCAGCAAAGTCACAGTGTATGATTG
The DNA here is from genome assembly GCF_003597395.2 of Chelonoidis abingdonii. Lineage (NCBI taxonomy): Eukaryota > Metazoa > Chordata > Testudines > Testudinidae > Chelonoidis > Chelonoidis abingdonii. The sequence continues at coordinate 43,691,264 of NC_133787.1, read as the reverse complement.
AGACCTGCTAGAACAGGGGTGGGCAAACTTTTTGGGCTGAGGGTCGCATCGGGTTTCCAAAATTGTATGGAGGGCTGGTTACGGGAGGCTTTGCCTCCCCAAACAGCCAGGCGTGACCTGGCCTCGCCCCCTATCCAACTCCTTCTCGGCCCTGATGCCCCCACTGGGACTCCTGCCCCATCCAACCCCCACATTCCCTGTCCCTTGACAGCCCCTGGAACATCTGTCCCTGACTGCCCCCCCCCCCATCAAACCCCTCCTCTTATTCCTGACTGTCCCACCAGGACCCCTGCCCCATTCAACCACCCCTTCTCCCTGTCCCCTGACTGCCCCCAGAACCCCTGTCCCTGACTGCCCCCCCCCCCATCAAACCCCTCCTCTTATTCCTGACTGTCCCACCAGGACCCCTGCCCCATCCAACCGCCCCTTCTCCCTGTCCCCCGACTGCCCCCAGCATCCCTGCCCGCAGCTGCTCCCTGCCTCCCCATCCAGTCCCACCCCTCCTTTCTGACTTCCCCCTGGGAACTCCTGCCCCCATTCAACCCCCCTAGTTCTCTGCCCTCTGACCACCCTGACCCCTATCCACACCCCTGCCCCCTGACCACCACCCTGAACTCCTCTGCCCCTCTATCCACCCCCCCACCCTGCTCGGAGCACCATTGGCTAGCAGCGTTACAGCCATGCTGCCCAGCTGGAGCCAGCCACGCCACCGCACAGCACAGAGCACCAGGTCAGGCCCCAGCTCGCAGCCGCACCACCCAGAGCATTGTGCTGGCTTTTCCAAATAGTGAGTATGGAATAGCCTCCATATGAAGATAGATTAAAAAGGGTCGGACAGTTCAGCCTGGAAAAGAGATGGCTGAATGGGGGATATGATAGAGATCTTAAAAAAACAAACAAACAAACACATGAATGCTGTGGAGAAAGTGAATAGGGAAGTGTTATTTACCCCTTCACATAAAACACAAGAACTGGGGGTCATCCAATTAAATTAAGAGGCAGCAACTTTAAAGGAAACTTGAGGAAGTACTTCTTCACTCAACACACGGTCATCCTGTGGAACTTGTTGCTGGAATGTTGTGAAGGCCAATAGTATAACTTGGTTAAAAAAAAGAATTTGGTCCATCAATGGCTATTAGCCAAGATACTCAGGGACACAACCCCATGCTCTGGATGTCCCTAAGCTGGACTGGATGACTCATTCAATAGTTGGCCTCTTCTGTTCATTCCCTCTGAAGCATCAGTCAGGATACTGGGCTAGGTAGACCATTGGTCTGACCCAGTATGGCCTCTCTTATGCTGTGGAGAAGGGGGTATGCCATGTTGGTCCTAGTGCCCTCAGAGTGGGGTTCTCCCCTGCACAGTTCTGGGTCTGATAGATGCTGTGGGAGAGGGGTGGGAGCCTTAGCTGAGTCCCACATAGATAGCTGTGCACTATACTACATTTAGCTGACTTCACTGTCCTATAACCTCGGTGCAGCCAACAATATTAAGATATTACAATACACTTAAATGGTGCTCTTTGTCAACTTGGTCAGTAATGCACTTCTGTTTGATAATTGCTGTCCTAACCATGCTACAGGAAATATTAGAGCAGAGAACCCTTCACCCTGCCAGGTACCCATTTGCTGGCTTTGATAGAACTGCAGTGCTGATGGAGCCAGAGTGGGAAGATTCCTTGCAATCCTAAGGCCAAGACATGTAGGTTCCTCCCCTCACTCCTTTTTAATGAAAACTTAAATTCTGTAAAAACTTTTGGGGGTTACTGCTCCATTGGATCTGCTACTGGGTAGCAACTAATCATAAGGGTCTGTTCACTGCCCAATAATTTAATTAATGCAGAGTTTGTTAATCGGTAGTGCCTCATACCCTTCCAAATATCAAATGCCCCATATGTAAATCTCTGAAAACTAGGAAATACATGTTTAATGTGCACACTGGCCTTATTCTGGAACCCTAGCTCTCCCCTCCCTGGAGTTCGCAATAGCCACTAGCAATAAATTAAGTACGGATCATCCAGAGCTAGGGTGACTAGATAGCAAGTGTGAAAAATCAGGACAAGGGGTTGAGGGGTGGTAAATAGGTGCCTATATAAGAAAAAGCCCCAAATATTGTGACTGTCCTTATAAAAAATCAGTACATCTGGTCTGCGTAATAAGTGGATATGAAGAATGACTAAGTAAATATACCATTTTCTGTGTTGTGATATGCCTCAACTGTATTCTCACATGCCTACACTCCAAATGCTCTTGACTTTTTCAAGAGTAGCAGTATTAACTGGGGTGGAGATTACTTGATGCAGGTTCTTATATTGCTAGAGCTCATATTGCAATATCAGAGGAGCATCTGCACCCAGGGGGCGGGAGAGAATCATGGGTCTCTTGTTTTTGGGTTGAGTTATGTAAGTTAAGCATATGGAGCAGAGTCTGTTCTTGTGAGGATTTCTAGTAGTTGGGTAGTATTTGTGACAGTGCGATACAGTGCAGGGGTAAATGCAGGTGATGTTTCAGAGATTCCTTAGGTTGAAGGTCAAGGAGTGCTAGCATCTGGCAACTCTGGGTGAAGTTGTTGAGCATACTACAGGCAGTTAGCTGGTGTTCACTATGCCTGACCTAAACATAACTTTTGCTTTAATGAAGACACAATCTGTTAGATTTTTCCTACAGTACTCGTGCTGTGTTCCAATCGCACCCCATATTATTTGGTAAGGTAGCGTGGTATGATGTCTGTCAGGGGTAGGTTTGGGCATCACTTAGAGGGCAGAGTTAAGGTTGCAGTGTGGGGCTGGTGTGCACATCACATCTGTATTTCCTGGTTGACAGAAGACTCACTATGGGGACATTTGTATGCAGTGTAGTTGTAGCCATGTCAGTCCCAGGGTATTAGAGAGAGGAAGTGGATGAGGTAATATCTTTCATTAGAGCAACTTCTGTTAGTGAGAGAGAGAGCTTGTCTCTTACCAATAGAAGTTGGGCCAATGAAAGATTTTACCTCACCCACCTTGTCTGTCTAGGGGCATCTGGCATTCTGGAAGGGTACAAGGCACTGATTGTCAACCTTAACTCTGCAATAATGAAGTTTTGGGGCAGTGAAATCCCCTAGTTTTTTTAATTAAAGTAATATGGTAAGGACAAGGGCATGATTGAGGTGCATCTGTGTGGGGAAATTGAGAGCTCTTCCACAGACATCATCTTTCAGCTACCAACAGTGCCCTTCTCCTGGCTCCTCTGTGCCACTGATAGGCTTGGTATGCCAGGGGTTGTGGAGGGAAGGTATGTCTCAGCCTATTGCTTACCACATATAAGGTGGAGAGGATAGGAGCCAGAGTTTCCCTACCCCATATCAGGAGGATATTAAAGGAAGAAGAGGCTCTGCACAACCTTTTGCTACATAAGAGGATTGTGGAAGTGTAAAAAGTGCCAGATTCAGCTGAATTGGATAGAATCATAGAAATTAGGGATGGAAGGGACCTCAAGAGGACATCTATTCCAGTCTCCTGTATTGAGGCGGAACCAAGTAAACTTGACCATGCCTAATAAGGTGTTTGTCAAACCTGTTCTTTAAAACCTCCCTTGTAAACCAATGCCAGAGCTGAATTTCTCTTATAGTTAGAAAATTTTTCCTGATATCTAATCTAAATCTCTTACTGCAGTCTACTTCTTGTCCTTCCTCCAGTGGAGAAGGAAAACAGTTGATCACATTCCTCTTTATAAATAGCCCTTAAAATATTTGAAGACTGTTCTCAGGTCCTCCCTTAGTCTTCTTTTCTCAAGATTAAATATGCTCTTTTTTTTTTTTGAGCTTTCCTCATAGGTCAGGTGTTCTGAACCTTTTATCTGTTTTCCCCCTCCTCTGGGCTCCCTCCAATTTATCCATATCTTTTCTAAGTCTGGCACCCAGTGTTTGACACAGTACTCCAGCTGAGGCCTCATCAGTGCCAAGTAGAGCAGGACATTTATCGCCTGACAATAGCTAGGAGACATGTGAACAGTCGCATTCATCTCATTGGGTGTTCTATTACTCCTCTGAATATTTACCCTTGCCCCTGAATATAAATTTTTAAGACTATCTCCTTGTGCATGTGAATTTTAGAGTAATTTCAATATTGAGGTCAGCTTCATATTGTGGGGGCTGTACCCTCTTATGTTACGATTTCAACAGCTTCTACCCCACCATCAACCTCAGCCTGGACCAATCTACACGGGAGATCCACTTCCTAGACACCAAGGTGCAAATAAGTAATGGTCACGTTACCACCGCTCTATACCAAAAACCCACTGACCGCTGTGCCTACCTTCATGCCTCCAGCTTCCATCCTGGAGACACCACATGATCCATTGTCTACAGCCCAGCACTGAGGTACAACAGCATCTGCTCCAACCCTTCAGACAGAGACCATCACCTACAAAATCTTCACCAAGCATTCTCAAGACTACGATACCCACACAAGGAAATACCTAGAACCCTCCTACTGCAAGACAAGCCCAAGAAAGAAACCAACAGAACTCCACTGGCCATCACATACAGTTCCCAGCTAAAACCTCTCCAATGCATAATCAGTGATCTACAACCCATCCTGGATAACGATCCCTCACTTTCACAGGGCCTTGGGAGGTAGGCCAATCCTCACCCACAGCCAGCCCACCAACCTGAAGCATATTCTCACCAGCAACTACACACCACACAATAGTAACTAACTCAGGAACCAATCTGTGCAAATCTCAATGCCAGCTTTGCCCACATATCTACACCAGCGACACCATCACAGGACCTAACCAGATCAGCCACACCATAACCGGTTCATTCACTGCACATCCACCAATGTAATATACGCCATCATATGCCAGCAATGCCCCTCTGCTATGTATATCGGTCAAACTGGACAGTCCCTACGTAAAAGGATAAATGGACACAAATCAGATATTAGGAATGGCAATAGACAAAAACCTGTAGAAGAACACTTCAGTCGCCCTGGACACACAATAGCAGATTAAAGGTAGCCACCCTGCAGCAAAAAACTTCAGGACCAGACTTCAAAGAGAAACTGCTGAGCTTCAGTTCATCTGCAAATTGGACACCATTAGCTCAGGTTTAAACAAAAACTGAATGGCTAGCCAACTACAAAAGCAGTTTCTCCTCCCTTGGTGTTCACACCTCAACTGCTAGAAGAGGGCCTCATCCTCCCTGATTGAACTAACCTAGTTATCTCTAGCCTGATTCTTGCTTGCATATTTATACCTGCCTCTGGAAATTTCCATTACATGCATCCAATGAAGTGGGTATTCACCCACGAGAGCTCATGCTCCAATACGTTTGTTACTCTATAAAGGTGCCACAGAACTCTTTGTCCCTCTTATATAAATGACCCGAAGTTCGTACCACAAAATATTCCTCAGCTCCTGTTGCAGCGTGCCATTTTTTTAAAGTAATTTAACTGCATGTGAGTTTGAGTATTTTGAAAATTATACACAGCACATTTATGTGAAAGGGTGCTGGAATTAGCTGTGTTGAAGCTCAGATGGATATCATCAACTTGGGGTGGAATAGTTAACAGTAATTTGAGCCCTATGGATGTGCAATAAGAATAAGAAAGATCTATATAGATATAGAGGGAACACTTACCTCTTGAGTGCTTACTTGTGGCTGGGTGCAGTACTACACAGTCTTTCCCACTCCTGGCACCTCTATCAGTTGTTGACCTTGCCTGGCGGGTCTTCAGTGGCCTGGCCTCCAGCTGAGTCACACAGTCAGAATGAAGCCCTTCTTGCATAGCTAAGAGTCAAAAACAGTCTCTCTGTTCTCACTAGGGTCTTCAGCTCCAGCTGTGGGCCCTTTGAATTCAGCCCTTCTCTCAGGTTTCTAAATGAGCTCTGTCCCCTTCTTGGGGCTTGGGTTAGACTTGACCCCCACTTCATGGTTCACACCACCTTGCCAATGCAGGAACTCAGGCCCACCCACTACTCCAGGTATATCCTGGATCCTATAGACAGCAGCCACATACTGCCCTGGAGCACCCACAGAGTCAGCGCCTGTGTCACTACAGCAGCACCACTGCAATGCAGACATTGCCAGTCTTGGACCATAGCTACACTAGCAGTGCTTTACTAGTATAGGAGTATTGGTATACTGTACTGGCAAAGCACTCATACTGCGGACAGAGTGATACTAGCAAAGCTGGGTTTTGTAGCCGTATCAGAAACCCTTCCTCCCCCAAACAAAACAAGCTCTAGCAGGAAAAGCTTAGCTTTGACAGTATAACTGTACCTACACTGGTGATATTTGCTGACATAGCTATGTCAGTTTGGAATCACAGCTCTTCATGCATCTGACTGACAATTATGCCAGCAGACGTTTGTAGTGTAGATTCATAGATTCTAAAAGGACAGAAGGAACAACTGTGACACTAGTCATTCATCAGTGATTTAGATAATGACTTAAGAGTGCACATAAAGTTTGCAAATGATACCAAGCTGAGACGGGTTGCAAGTGCTTTGGAGGATAGGATTAAAATTCAAAATGATCTGGACAAATTGGAGAAATGGTCTGAAGTAAATAGGATGAAATTCAATGTGGACAAAAGCAAAGCATTCCACTTAGGAAGGACCAATCAGTTGCACACATACAAAATGGGAAATTACTGCCTAGGAAGGAGTACTGCAAGAAGGGATCTGGGGGTAATAGTGGATCACAAGCTAAATCTGAGTCAGTGTAACACTGTTGAAAATAAATAAAATACATTCTGGGATATATTAGCAGGAGTGTTGTAAGCAAGACCCAAGTAGTAATAATTCTGCTGTACTCCATGCAGATTAGGTATCAGCTGGAGCATAGTGTCCAGTTCTGGGCACCACATTTCAGGAAAGATGGGAACCCACTGGATGAAGTCCAGAGAAGAGCAACAAAAATGATTAAAATGTCTAGAAAACGTGACCTATGAGGGAAGATTGAAAAAACAGAGTTTGTTTAGTCTGGAGAAGAGAAGACTGGGGGACAGGGGCAGTGACAGTTTTCAAGTACATAAAGGTTATTACAAGGATGGAGGAAAAACAAACAAACAAACAAAAAAACACACACCTGTTCTCTTAACCTCTGAAAATACGACAAGAAGCAATGGACTTAAATTGCATCAAGGGCAGTTTAGGTAGGACATTAGGAAAAATTTCCTGTCAGCGTGGTTATGCACTGGAATAAATTTGCCCAGGGAGGTTTTGAAATCTCCATCATAGAATATCAGGGTTGGAAGGGACCTCAGGAGGTCATCTAGTCCAACCCCCTGCTCAAAGCAGGACCAATTCCCAACTAAATCACCCCAGCCAGGGCTTTGTCAAGTCTGACCTTAAAAACCTCTAAGGAAGGAGATTCCACCACCTCCCTAGGTAACCCATTCCAGTGCTTCACCACACCCTCCTAGTGAAAAGTTTTCCTAAATATTCCACCTAAACCTCCCCCACTTGCAACTTGAGACCATTACTCCTTGTTCTGTCATCAGGTACCACTTGAGAACAGTCTAGATCCATCCTTTGAACCCCCTTTCAGGTAGTTGAAAGCAAGCTATCAAATCCCCCTCATTCTTCTCTTCTGCAGACTAAACAACCCAGTTCCCTCAGCCTCTCCTCATAAGTCATGTGCTCCACCCCCTAATCTTTTGTTGCCCTCCGCTGGACTCTTTCCAATTTTCCACATCCTTCTTGTAGTGTGGGGCCCAAAATTGGACACAGTACTCCAGATGAGGCCTCACCTATGTTGAATAGAGGGGAATGATCACATCCCTCGATCTGCTGGCAATGCCCCTACTTCTACAGCCCAAAATGCTGTTAGCCTTCTTGGCAACAAGGGTACACTGTTGACTCATATCCAGCTTTTTGTCCACTGTAACCTCTGGGTCTTTTTCTGCAGAACTGCTTCCTAGCCATTCGGTCCCTAGTCTAACAGTGAATGGGATTCTTCCATCCTAAGTGCAGGACTCTGCATTTGTCCTTGTTGAACCTCATCAGGTTTCTTTTGGCCCAATCCTCTAATTTGTCTAGGTCCCTCTGTGTCCTATCTACCACTCCTCCCAGTTTAGTGTCATCTGCAAACTTGCTGAGAGTGCAGTCCACGTCATCCTCCAGATCATTAATGAAAATATTGAACAAGACTGGCTCCAGAACCAACCCTGCAGTCTAACCTGCTCTTAAAAATCTCCAAACACCTGTCAGGAATGGTCTAGATAATTCTTAGTCCTGCCTGGAGTACAGGGGACTGGATTAGGTGACCTCTTGAGGTTCAGTCATATGACTCTATGATCTAGTCTTATCTCCTGCCTAACACAGGCCATAGAATGTCCTCAAAATAATTCCTGGAGACAGCTTCAGCCTAACGTTATAACAAGATAGAAGCACCGATATAGTTTACAGGCTTGAAGCCAGCCTTTGCTTAGTCCCATCTTTTTATTTATCACTAGCACCTCAGTCTTTTCCAAAACATATTAGGAATTAAGATAAAAGGTCAGACTAAGGTTGCAGAGGATATCAGTGGTCGGGTGTAAAGGAGTTTTATCAAATTGCACGAATTTTCTCAGCATACACCCTTACTTATGCTGTGACCTTTGGCTTCAGGGAGTAACTACATCACTGAACTCATGATTGTATGTTCGATACACCCTTGGAGACCTGTGCTTACTGAGTAAGAGGAAAGTAAGGGATTGCTATATCAGGTCAGCCCAGTGGTCTAGACCCATATCCTGTCCCTGACAGTAACCAGTGCCACATGCTTCAGAAGGTACAAGAAACCCCTTAGTAGACAATTATGGAAAGACATGCCCATAGGGGAAAGAGCTTTACTTTCTCTAGCCCATTGGTTCTCAACCAGGGGTTCACGTACCCTAGAGGATACATTAGTTCCTCTAGATCAGGGCTCCCCAAAACAGTGCCTGTGGGTACCATGGCGCCCGCCAGGGTGTCTAAGTGCGCCTGGGTACTGGCCAGCGGACGAGCATCTGCCGAAATGCTGAATCATCCAGAGGCGTTGCTGCTAAAATGACACATTTTTGGCGGCGATGCCTCTGGATGACGCAGCTTGTCAGCAGCAATTTGGAAACAATGCCTGTTTACATTGCCACATTTCGGCGGATGCTCGTCCGCTGCCATGGTCCTCCGTGGGGCGCCAGACAAAAAAGGTTGGGGACCACTGCTCTAGATATTTGCCTCGTTTAACAGGCTACATCAAAAGCACTAGCAAAGTCAGTGCGAACTAAAATGTCATATACAAGTTATTGTCTGTATATTGCTCTATATACTATACACTGAAATGTAAGTACAATAATTATATTCCAGGCAGGCAGGCAGGCAGAGCTTCAGAGTCTCAGTGTGTAGATGAGATGATGCTGTAGAAAGGAGGGGGTTTAGATCAGAGGTGGGAAAACTATGTGGCTCGCAGGACCCTCCTCCCTGGCCCCTGGTCCAGGAGGCTACCCCAGCTCCTCCCCTGCTGCTCCCCCTCCCCCGCAGCCTCAGCACACCGTGCTGCCAGTGCAATGCTCTGGGCAGCTAGGTAGCACAGATGCAGAGCCGCAGCCTGAGCCGGGGCTCTGGGCGGCGTGGCTGTAGGGCCGCAAGCCACTGGTGCTCCAGGCAGTGCAGTAAGAGGGCAGGGGAGTTCGAGGCAGTGGTCAGGGGGCAGGGCCATCAGAGGGGGGGGGGTTGAATGGGGTAGGGGTCTGTTCTGTAAATATCTTCAATAAATTTTGATAACAGTAAAACACGTGGGTCCACCATTAAAGTTTGTTTAGGATGAACTACCACCTCTAGAGGGTTTGGCAACTGCTTTGGGGATAGGATTAAAGTCAACGCACTGGACAATAAAACTGTGGAAACGAACACTGTGAAAGTCGAATGGCAGAGGCAGAGGGGGCCAGGGCCATGCAGACGGGGGGGGCGTTTGAAATGGGGTAGGGGTCTGTGCGGGGAGAGGGCGAGAATGATCATGAGAAAGGTATAGGCGGGGGCAGGATTAGACTGCAATGGCTTGGGGACAGTCCGGGGCCATAGGAAGTGCGTTCGAAACGGTGAAGCAGGGACTCAAGGGGACAGGGAAACCACAGCGGGGAAGTAGGAGGCAGAGGGAGGGGTTCACTGGGGGTCTCATGCAGGGTAACCACCCCAAGGGGGGTTTGGATTGTGTGTATGTCGAGGTACTCCAGGGGGGCCTGGGCCAGCACTGGTGTACTGAGTGTTGGGTGAGGCACAGCCTCCTGTAACCAGCCCTCCATTCAGTTTTGGAAACCCAATGTGGCCCTCAGGCCAAAAAGTTTGCCCGCCCCTGGTCTAGATTTATTAGGAACTGGGGAAACTTTTGGGATAGGGGGAAGCCTGTACAGGAAGGATGGGCTCCACCTAAACCGAAGTGGATCCAGACTGCTGGCATTTAACATTAAAGAGGTTGCAGAACAGTTTTTAAACTAAGAGATGGGGGAAAGCCGATTGCTGCAGAGGAGCATGTGGATCGGTCAGAGACTTCTCTCAGAAGAAAGCCTATTGATAGAGATTCTCTCGGTTTTAGTCAGGAGGAGAGGATGGAAGAGGATAAAGTATGGGCCAGATCAGATGAGAAACATTCACAAAGAATTTGATGCATCAGAAAAGGGCAGACAAACAGTGACAAGTTTTTAAAGTGCTTGTACACAAGTGCTGGAAGTCTAAATAGTAAGATGGATGAACTAGAGTGGCTTGTGTTAAAGGAGTATTGATATAATAGGCATCATAGAAACCTGGTGGAGTAGTGATAATCATTCCAGGGTACAAAATCAGGTCATGTGCAGGGGAGTGGAAAGAGAGGTGACACTATATGTGAAAGAAAATGTAGAATCAAATGAAGTAAAAATCTTAAAATGAATCCACATGTTCCATAGAATCTCTATGGATAGTAATTCCATACTCTAATAGGAATATAACCGTAGGGATCTATTATCAACCACCTGACCAGGACAGTGATAGTGATGTTGAAATGCTAAGGGAGATTAGAGGACGTATAAAAATAAAGAACTCAATAATAGTGGGGGATTTCAATTATCCCCATATGACTGGGTACATATCACCTCAGGACAAAAATGCAGAGACAAAATTTCTCAATACTTTAAATGACTGCTTCTTGGAGCAGCTGGTACAGGAACCCACAAAGAGCCAGGCAATTCTCAATTTAGTCCTGAATGGAGCACAGGATCTGGTCCAAGAGATAACTATAACAGGACTGCTTGGAAATAGTGACCATAATATAACAACATTCCTGTGGTGGGAAGAACACATCAACAGCCCAACACTGGCATTTAATTTCAGAAAGGGGAACTATAACTAATCTTCTTATTTTTGCAAACAGAAATTAAAACAACAAGGAGTCTGATGGCACCTTAACGACTAACAAATTTATTCGGGCATAAGCTTCTGTGGGTAAAACACCTCACTTCTTCAGATGCATCTGTTCATAATCCAACCTGTTCATTATGACTACAGCACCTCCTTTGTCAGCCCCTTTGATTATAACGTCAGAGTTGTTTGAGGCTGTGGATGGCGTTGCATTCTGTATGGCTGAGGTTATGGAGCAAGTAATGCTGTTTGTTCACAATTTCAGACTGTGCACATCTGCAGAAGCACTCTATGTAGAGGTCCAGTCTGTCATTTTGACCCTCAGGAGGAGTCCATGCAGAGTTCTTGTAGTGTTGGTAGGAGGGTTCCTGTGGGTCACTGCACTGTTCAGTGTTGTGTTGAAAATATTCCTTGAGTCAGTGACAACAAAATTAGGCCGTCTGCATCTGAAGAAGTGAGGTTTTTCACCCACAAAAGCTTATGCCCAAATAAATCTGTTAGTCTGGTGGCATCTTAAAGACTCTTTGTTGTTTTTGTGAATACAGACTAACCCGGCTACCCCCTGATACTTGACACCATGCAAGAAATTAAAAGGTACAGTGACTAGAGTGAAATCCCTGCAAGCTGCATGGACACTTTTCAAAGACACCATAATGGAGGCCCAACTCAAATGTATATCCCAAATTAAAAAACACAGTAAAAGAACTAAAAAAGAGCCATGGTGGCTTAACCATGTAAAAGAAGCACTGAGATAAAAAGGCATCTTTTTAAAAGTGGAAGTCAAATCCTAGTGAGGTAAATAGAAAGGAGCATAAACACTGCCAAATTAAGTGTAAAAATGTAATAAGAAAAGCCAGAAAACAAGTTTGAAGAACAGCTATCCAAAAACTCAAAACGTAATAACAAAAAGTACATTAGAAGCAGGAAGCCTGCTAAACAACCAGTGGGGACCCAGGATGATCGAGATACAAAAAGGAGCACTTAAAGACTATAAAGTCATTGCGGAGAAACTAAATGAATTCTTTGCTTCAGTCTTCACGGCTGAGGATGTTAGGGAGATTCCCAAACCTGGAGACAAATCTGAGGAACTCTCACAGATTGAAGTGTCACTAGAGAAAGTTTTGGAATTAACTGATAAACTTAACACTAACAAGTCACTGGGACCAGATGGCATTCACTCAAGAGTTCTGAAAGAACTCAATGTGGAATTGCAGAACTATTAACTATGGTTTGTAATCTGTCCTTTAAATCAGCTTCTGTACCCAATGACTGGAAGATAGCTAATGTAAACCAATATTTAAAAAGGGCTTTAGAGGTGATCCAGCAATTACAGACCGGTAAGTCTAATGTCGGTATTGGGCAAATTAGTTGAAACAATAGTAAAGAATAAAATTGTCAGACATATAGAAGAACATAAATTGTTGGGCAAAAGTCAACATTGTTTCTGTAAAGGGAAATCATGTCTTACTAATCTATTAGAGTTCTTTGAAGGGGTCAAACAAACAAGTGGACAAGGGGGAATCCAGTGGACGTAGTGTACTTAGATTTCCAGAAAGCCTTTGACAAGGTCCCTCAAAGACTCTTCCGTAAATTAAGTTGTCATGGGATAAGAGAGAAGATCCTTTCATGGATTGAGAAGTGGTTAAGAGACGGGACAAAGGGTAGAAATAAATGGTACATTTTCAGAATGGAGAGAGGTAACTAGTGGTGTTCCCTAAGGGTCAGTCCTAGGACCAATCCTATTCAACTTATTCATAAATGATCTGGAGAAAGGGGTAAACAGTGAGGTGGCAAAGTTTGCAGATGATACTAAACTGCTCAAGATAGTTAAGACCAAAGCAGAAAGAAGTAGTTCTCACACAGCAATCATAGTCCCTGCTGGCACGACTCGTTGCCCCCGCATCCCCGACGCCGATGAGGAAACGGACGTTTGTGAAGGGGCGGGCAGAGATCTACGGACTAATAGCGTTTAAAAAAGAATAATAATTTCCTGTGGGAGGTTAAAATCCATTAATGGCTATGCCAGGATGGGTAAGGAATGGGGTGGGATGGTGGTAAAGAGGGCGTTTTGTGGTTACCCAACGCCTTACTTTTTTTGTGCCGCTTTGGCAGCCAGCACTGACTTTTAGAGAGCTGAGAAGTGGTGGCGCGCGCCAGAGAGCCGAGCTCCTGAAAGCCATACCGGATCAGACCAAAGGTCCATCACCGGATCTTCTACCAACCAGTGGCCAATGTCAGGGGCCCCAGAGGGGAGTAAACCTAACAAAACATGGATCAATGATCAGCCTCCTGTTTATCTTCCTCGTCTGTCATCCAGTCTCCACCTCTTGATATTATAACAGACGCTA
>NC_133787.1:43672830-43677280 GCF_003597395.2 Chelonoidis abingdonii | reverse complement strand
CTGGAGAACTTCAAAAAAATCTCACAAATCTAAGATGATGGGCAGCAAACGGGCTATAGTCCACAATCTGTTTTGGTCCTGGCGCCCCCATGAGGAGTGTCCCTAGCGTCTGTTTATCAGAGGATGGAGATGGATGGCAGGAGAGAGATCACTTGATCATTGCCTGTTAGGTTCACTCCCTCTGGGGCACCTGACATTGGCCACTGTTGGTAGACAGGATACCGGGCTAGATGGACCTTTGGTCTGATCCGGTATGGCTTTCAGAGCTGGGCTTCTGGCGCGCAGCCACCACTCTCCAGCTCTGAAAGCAGTGCTGCTGCCAGAAGCAGCACAGAAGTAAGGGTTGCTGTACCACAAACCCACCCCCCTTTACCCCATCCCCGCACACAACAACTTTGCAGGGGTCCCCCCCAACTCCTTTTTGAGTCAGGACCCCTACAGTTACAACACTGAAATTTCAGATTTAAATAGCTGAAATCATGAATTTTACAATTTTTAAAATCCTATGACTGTGAAACTGACCGAAGTGGACTGTGAATTTGGTAGGGCCCTACTTATGCATACTAACATTTTGTTTTCTCTTTTGACTGCTGCATATTGAGCAGGGTTTTTTGAGCTGTCTAGACGGACGGATGGATTCGTTTCACCTTCTGTTCGACATCCACCTGCCCATAGTATTGTAAGCCTGTCCTAGCAAGGGAGAGAATAGTCTGTCTAGATCCACCCAGCAAAGCCTCATCTTTCTATCTATGCTTTAATAGGTCATTGTGGAAAAGGTCTCAGGCTCTCAGATTGTTGACATTGATAAGAGGAAGTATCTGGTTCCGTCTGACATCACTGTGGCCCAATTCATGTGGATCATCAGGAAGAGGATTCATCTGCCATCTGAGAAAGCAATATTCCTCTTTGTAGACAAGACTGTCCCACAGTCCAGGTGAGAGGCTATTAGACTGGAATTTGTGTGCATTTCACTAAAGATACATAAGCTCAGTGGTGCAAGTATGGTGGTCTGGTCCAGTCCGCCATACCAGTAAGATATTTATAACTGGTACTCTGTTCCAGAAAGACACAGGAAGCCACCACGTGGCCCCATGCCAGCAGCTCCTCTGACGGAGCTGTACCACCCCAGCCATTCCATGCAGTTGCAACTCCCGTCTGAGGTCTGTACAGCAGCCCCATCAGAGGACAGGGCTGGGAGTGGTACAAGTGCACTGGAGGAGTGGCCCCATGTTCTGCTCTTTTCACTGCTGCAGTTCCAGAGAGCCCTGCAGTTCAGAAGTCTCTGGTGCAGTAAGAGGAGGACAGAGCCCCTCCCCCCCCCCCAGCAACGTGGGATGGATCATGGGGAGGGGACAGGGAGAGTGCAGGGGCCCGGAGCTGGGAGGGGAGGAAAAAATCATGTGATGGATGTCACATGCCCCCCCTTTTTCTCCCTCCCATGAGGGCAGTATACCGGTAAGAAATTAATTCTACTTGCACCACTGCATAAGCCTGATGGACCATGTTCTGCTAGGATGTTAGTATTAACCCCTTAAAATGATATACTGAGGAGCAGCTCACTGAGGAAGTAAAGGAAGAATGGTTTGCTATTTTAATATCATTGCTCTTATTTTTCTCATTTTATTTAGATGTTGGCAAAATACAAACCCCCAGCTTATTTATAAGAATAAGCTGGAAGAAAAGATGATTGTAAAGGAACTCAGTTGTGACATGCATCAGGGAATGATGGTGGGAAAGGTTATTGAGATGCCATGTAGGCGTCTGAGACATAGATGGTGAACTTCTTGCCAAGAAAGCAAGTTTAACAAAGTTAAACTTCAGCAAGAGTTCAGGAATCATTTTAATATCTAGGGGAGAGGGTCACTAAAATCCTCTTAGACTTTATTTCTTTGGGATAAGTACTGTACTTATTCTATGTTCTCCACAGCACCAAGCATGATACCAACAGTTCCATTGAGAATGTTAAGGTTGCATGATTAAATGCTCAAAAGTGAATATCATAGTCAGGATTCTTGGAACAACCCTTAAATCTGCCCCCTGGTATGTATGACTAATCAGATAGCCACCTACTTTCTTAAATAATATAGTACGGAATTATAATCTTGTAGGGTGCAAAGTGAATGAAAGGAATGGCCCCTTGTCTTATTCACTATGCATTTTATATAGAAATAATTTTTATTGGCTGTCGTACGCAGAATACATTACATAAGAACGGCTGTACTAGGTCAGACCAAAGGTCCATCTAGCCCAGTATCCTGTCTACTGACAATGGCAATGCCAGGTCCCCCAGAGGGAGTGGACCTAACAGGCAATGATCAAGTGATCTCTCTCCTGCCATCCATCTCCCCCTCTGACAGACAGAGTCAAGGGACACCATTCCTTACCCCATCCTGGCTAATAACCATTAATGGACTTAACCTCCATTAATTTATCCAGTTCTCTTTTAAACTCTTTTATAGTCCTAGCCTTCACAACCTCCTCAGGTAAGAAGTTTCACAAATTGACTGTGCGCTGTGTAAAGAAGAACTTCCTTTTATTTGTTTTAAACCTGCTGCCTATTAATTTCATTTGGTGACTCCTAGTTCTTGTATTATGGGAATAAGTAAATAATTTTTCCTTATCTACTTTCTCCACATCACTCATGATACATTGTAGAAGCAGATACTACATAGGCGCCAAAGGTTGTAGCAGAAACTATACTGCATTATTTGAGAAAAGGCATTACTTGATGTTTGAATGCTTAAAACCGTGCAACCTTAATGGTCTCTTCAGAGAATCTGCAAAGAATTTTAAAAAATTGCATTTGTGGGTCCCCCTTTTGCTGCTTTATTGTGTATGAGGCCTGAAAGGGATTTTTTTTTCCTTCCTGCATGGTTACTCAAGTCTGATCTTCCTGGTATTGCAGTAACACCTCTTTAGTTCTGTATCTCAGACATGAGTTGTGAACTTTCACATAGAATCATAGAATATCATGTTAACTATATGGACAGGAATGTTGAATCTTTAACAGCAGCATCTTTTTGCTCAAATATTAACAAAAAACAAGGTTTAACTAGAGGGTCAGACACTTCCTTGCTTCTGTTGGTTGAGCTCATTACATATGGCAGGGGGCTCCTTGTATTCCTCTTTTTCCCCACATGCTTCCTCTGTGCCACCCTGCTACTCCTGTTTAAAGGATTTACTGCAACTAACCCCCTGTGATAGCCCCAGCATCTTCCCCTTACCTTAGGGATGAAGTCTTTCTTGAGTCCCTGTAGCCAGCCAGCCAGCCAGCCAACCAGCCAGCAGCATCCTTACTTCCCTCACTCCAGTCAGCAACCACTCTGCTTTGGCCGCAGCTCCTTTTATATGAGCCTGCTGGGATCTGATTGGCTGCTTCCCTACAGTCTCTCTCTGCAGCCTGGAGGACTCACCTCTACTGCTCTGTCTTGGAACAGGGTGTGGTAGAGCTATGAGGCCTCCAGCAGGGGGCGTCAGGGCCTGGTACACCCCATCACATCCTCTTATTCACATCTCTCCCCATGCCAGGGTTCCAATTCTCCCCTCATGCTAGGGGCTTTGTGTGCACCCCTACTACCTCCCCATTCTCCGTTTCCCTCCACTATTCTCTTCTTTTCTTTCTTTTTCTGAGTGTCAACATTTTGAAACTGTTGGGAGGATGGGCAGAGTTAAAATGAACGGTATTAGACTGGAATGTGTTACTGGCCGCCTCAACTGATTTCTTGATTTTTAGACAATTACAGTGGTGGTTGAAGCTGCTGGTTCTACTAACCAGATGCCCGAGGCTCACATGTCCTCCATTTCCCCCTTCCTGTTTTCTGCTTCCCACTAAAATGAACAAGGTTCTGCCCATTGTTGCACAGAACATTCCTTGAGACGTTATTGATGGGATGTGGCATTCAGGAGTCATAGTGTTATCTTCAAACAGAGAAGTGCTGTCAAGTGAGTATAAGGCCTCGCACAGTCAGCCAAACAGGTTCACTGAAAATTCATTCCCCCCCTAAGCTACTCATCTCTTGTGCTAACACAATTTCACAGTGCCTCAGGCTGCCTGCAGGGGCACAAAGCTGACTGTCCAATTTAAACAACAAACAGGAAATAAAACCTGTTTTTTGACAAATCTTTCAGGCCATTATACATCATAAAGCAGCAAGGTTTTATGGAAGTTTTTGGAAAGTGTACGGGACAATTTCCTGGTCCAAGTGCTGGAGGAACCAGCTAGGGGCAGAGCTCTTCTTGACCTGTTGCTCTCAAACAGAGAAGAGTTAGTAGGGGAAGCAAAAGTGGATAGGAACCTGGCAGTGACCATGAGATGGTAGAGTTCAGAATCCTTACACAAGGAAGAAAGGAGAGCAGCAGAATACAGACCCTGGACTTCAGAAAAGCAGACTTTGACTCCCTCAGGGAGCTGATGGGCAGGATCCCCTGGGAAAATAACATGAGGGGGAAA
>NC_133787.1:43619701-43670943 GCF_003597395.2 Chelonoidis abingdonii | reverse complement strand
ATATTAGGAAAAACTTTTTCACTCAGAGAGTGGTGAAGCACTGGAATGGGTTACCTAGGGAGGTGGTGGAATCTCCTTCCTTAGAGGTTTTTAAGGTCAGGCTTGACAAAGCCCTGGCTGGGATGATTTAGTTGGGAATTGGTCCTGCTTTGAGCAGGGGGTTGGACTAGATGACCTCCTGAGATCCCTTCCAACCCTGATATTCTATGATTCTATGATAAGAGATCACAAGACTTTTTGTTTTTATTTTAAAGATCACTTAATATTCAACAGACACCTACAAAATGTCATTAAACACAAAGTTGCAGTGTCTGGAACTATTTGGATAGACAGCACTGGAGCAGCCTGTTCTATACAAGGCACACACTTAGGACAATGACATGTAGGGCATGCTCTTACTTCACTGTACAATTAATGAGACATGACTACTACAGACATCATTGCACACCTTTACACAGCAGCGAATGAGGCAGAGAATAATAGAAGCCTTACCTTCTTCAATGCACCCTCTAGCAGATTAATTCCGTCATATGCAGTGAGGTTAACCACACTTGCATGCTGAGTGCAACCTCCCTTTGTTTGGAATGTTGGTATTCCCAAAATGCTGGAACTGCATAAAACGAGTCTAAAGGCTTCATCACATGGTCAAATAAAAACTTATTTTCACATGGATACTCAAAGGCCTTGCTTGTCAGTGAGGATTAGTTTCCTCCCAAATTTAAACTTGCTACCCACAGACATTTTGGAGCAAGAGGTACTCAGATTAGTCCCTTTTTATTTTATCATAGGGAAGGTGTCCATCCCCCCAACCTCTCATTTAAAGTAGTTGAATTTGAAATATTTTTTGCACAAACTTTCAGAATAAATTCATCTTTGGATAGAGACTGGGCCTTGAAAATTAGTCCAGTGGGTTATGAACTGAACCCTGTAACGGGGAAGGGGAGTTATAAATGGAAATGTTCACAAAAACTTAATTATAGGTGGTGCTGGTGCTTCAGCTGCAACAATAGAAGTGAGTATTGAGGTTCTGATCCCACTAAAAGTGATGACATTCCAAGACTTCAGCTTCAATACTTCTAGACTGGAAACATACCAGTGCATTAGGCTTCAAACAGCATCTACTAAAATCAACATTTATGAAGTGCATTTGTGTAGATCCACAAACTTAACAGTAAAAATCCAAGCATTTTGCAAATTCACATAAATTATTTATGAATGCCAGTGCTAGAACATCTGGACTCAGGAGCAACCAGGGATATTGGTGATGACTAAGGGATGTGGATGCCTGCTGTGTCTCTCTGGAATCAATAGCATTTCAGATACTCTCAGTCATGTATTTAAACTTACACTTCTAGTCTAGAGCTTTGTTTTTCATTGTATCCTCTTCTTTCTGTTTGCCATACAGTAATTGTTACCATATGCAGCTCTGCTGCCTTGAGCAACTTCTCATTGTGTTTTCTTTTTCTTTTCCCTTGTTCAAGCCTGACTATGGGACAGCTTTATGAGAAGGAGAAGGATGAGGATGGATTCTTATATGTGGCCTACAGTGGAGAAAACACATTTGGCTTCTGAATGCTGGTGTCTGGCTACTGCACCATCCTGCTATGTATCTTGTAAATAGCCAATTGTTTTCAGTTATGACACCCACAGAGGTTTCTCCCATACACATCATGCATTTGTAACTGGATTAATTTTCTAATATATTGATAGGGCTTGTTTTATTAGACTGGTAAATTATCAGGGTTTTTTCCTTTATGGTGCATTGTCCTCATAGCTATAAGTTCCCAGAGCCTTACCCCTCTGGAACACATATTTAATGACATTGTTTATATATTGATGCAAAGTAGTTGGGCTACTAAAACATGAAAAAGAGAAACATGCATTTATTCTGGATTTAGTTTGAGGTGTTAGCTTGACAAGAATTAAAATATTAATTATTCTTAGGAACACTGGCTTCACTAGGTTATTCTGAGCAGTAGCAAGATGCTTATCATATTGAACTAAGTTAACGTTCCTCTTTCTGAATTCTATTAAGGAATAACTACAATAAAAATTCCTCCCACACACGTTGTTGTGTGGCCAATGTCCTTTCTTGACCTTAATTTTGGCCAGCAAGTGATGCGTGTCAAGATTCTACGGTGAGGGAGCACACAGATGCACGTAAAAGGAGGAAACAAGGATCTGTCCTTGGGGACCAAACTACCATGGCTGAAGCAGCCAGTCCTCATTAGGAGAGGAGCCAAGAGTTGCCAATGGGACCCAGCTCTCAGTCCAAGGATGTTGGGGAGGAGGGAACTGGATAATGGGATTGCATATATGGGGAAGAGCTGACAGTCAAGATACTGGATGACCCATGCAAGGGCAGAAGAGGACCAGGCAGCAAAGGAGTAGGAGAGAATAATACGCTAGGTAGGAGATGGAGATTAAATGAAGAGCAAAAAGAGACTGTAGGACTAATTTTTTCAAAATCAATAATTGCACAGAAGACAGTTAAATATGTAAACCCTGTTCCAGGTAAGCAATTGCTGCTGATATTGCATGACTCTGAATGGGAAGCAACATAGTCCCAAGGCAATCCTTCTATTCTTTTAAGTAGAAGAGGTCCAGACTGGAATTAGCAGAGATGGGACAAGCCAGGGCAAACATTGGTGAGAGAAAGTGATATACGCTTATGAGAAGTTTCAGTCCCGCAGTGGTTTTCAACTTATTTACCATTGTGGGCCGCATCCAGTACTACATGTATGGTCCTGAGGATGTCACATGGGCTGCAGCTCTGTGCTTATTGGGCTGCAAGCGGCCCGCAGGGGACAGGTTGAGAACCACTGCTCTACTTCATGAAAATTAAAAGTCACTCCAAATTCATGACTGGAAAATAGGTATAGTCACATCACAACCCTCAATGGGGTGGGGGTGTTGATAAGGGTTGGGGCAGTCAGGGGGTAGGGTCCTGGGGGGGCAGTCAGGGAACAAGGAGCAAGGGGGTTGGAGGTTCTGAGAGGGGCAGTCACCCAACCCTCTGCCCTGAGCGACCCCCCCCCTCCACACACACACAACCCTCTGCCCTGAGCCCCGCACCCTCAAGGCACCTGCCCTGGGCCCTGTACCTCCCTCATACACACCCAGACCTCTGCTTGACTTCACCCCCCTACAACCCCAGCCCTGACTCTGGCACTCCACACATACCCAGACCCGCCTCTGCCCTGACACCTGCACCCCTCTCACATGCCCCCCACCCTCTGCCCTGACTCTTCCACGCACCCTCCCCACATCCCCACCCTCACCCTGAGCACCAAATGGGAGCTCCTGCATTCTCCTCCCCCATTCTCACCTGCACCCCTCGCATCATATGGGAGCTGCCCAGGTAAGTGCCCCACACCCAAACCTCCTGCCCCAACCCTGAGCCTCCTCTCTCATTCTAGTTCCTGGCCAGACCCTTCACCCCCAGCCCTGTGCTCAGTGCACTCCCACCCTCAGCTCAGTGCAGAGAAAGGAAGAGAAGTGGCCAGAACTAGGGAGAGGTAGGTACCCACTGTATGTGGGCAGGGCTGGGACCCCAGACCAGCAGCGGGCTGAGCGGGTCTGGCAGCCGGGATCCCGGCTGGCAGGAGCCGGCGGATGGAACCCCTGAGCGGCAGTGGGTTGAGCTGCTCAGCCCGCCGCCGGTCTGGGGTCCTGGCCGCCAGTCCTGCACAGCCCACTGCCAATCTGGGGTTCTGGCTGCTGGACCTTGCCAGCCAGGTCCTGGCCACAGGCCCCGCTCAGTCCACTGCCAGCCTAGGTGAACAGAACCCCAGACCAGCAGTGGGCTGAGTGGGCCGGCAGTGTAAGATCAGCATTTTAATTTTATTTTAAATGAAGCTTCTTAAACATTTTGAAAACCTTGTTTATTTTACAATACAACACTAGTTTAGTTATACAACATATAGACTTACAGAGAGAGACCTTCTAAAAACATTAAAATGTATTACTGGCATGCGAAACCTTAAATTAGAGTGAATAAATGAAGACTCGGCACAGCACTTGTGAAAGGTTGCCAACCCCTGGTGTAGCATGTGCTCCCTGCATCTGAAAAAGTACTCTTAAATCAATAAGCCTTTCATTAGTTCAGTGCTGTAGCAGTTAAGGTCCTGTCATCATTTCCACTGTGAACCCTCTTTTTTCATGAGTTAACACTCATCTATGCTTGTTTTGGGGAGAAACTTGGCAAGGCTCTGCCTGGAGGGACTTTCTGGCCCTTGTTATGAAAACTTGGAAGGAAGGAAATACAATTAGCTGCTTTTTTTTGTATCCTTTACCATTATAAAGGAGCTTTGTATCCTTTAAACTGAAATACTGCACCATTTGTCCATAGGCAGCCTAGTTAGGACATAACTTGAAGCAGATGATTATATAATTCAGAAACATGATTCACTGGTTTATCACTTAGCCCTCCCTGAAAATTTTAAATACACCCTACTAATACACAGGCACAGCTACCCAAACCTTGACAGGAACAAGCTTTAACCACAATAACATGACAGGCTGAAATGACATTGGAATTTCCTTCATGAATATCTGAAAAACAAGGGATGACTTTTTCTTCTAACATTAGCTCATACATTACTGGCCAGTCTAGCCTCAGCAGCCCAGAGTCATGCGGAAAGAACTGCACAAGAAAGACTGCAGCAAAGGAATGAGATAGGCATCCATAAAGTTCCTTTTATATTGTATCAAGAGGTGGATACATGTAGGTTGGCAGCACACCAGAGCGAGTGATTTTTTTCTTACTGCACATCCCTGCTTTTGGTAGAACCAGTCTCACTTATAGAATGGAAAAAAAATGACTGAGCCAGGATGTTTGACTCCCATATGATTCCTTTCCCCACCCCATTCCCCTCTTTTAACCCCTCAGTATTGGCAGTGGCAGCTCAGCTTATGCACTGGAGACTGGAGAAAGGGTGTAAAACAAGAACTTATCAGGGATTTACTTCAAGCCCCATCCCCTCCCTCATGCCTGGGGCTCTTCTCTCCACCCTGTTCACCCCTTTCCCAGGGTCTCCCATGCCAGGAACTGTGTGCACCTCTATTCCCTACTCCCCCCATTCTCCCCTGCCAGCAGGGGTTGTCCCGTCTCCCCATGTTATATGCACTGTATACACCCCCTTCCCTGGGTTCCCTATGCCCTGCTGAGGTTGTATGCACCCCCCAATTCCCCAACATGCCAGGGGTTCTGTGTGCACACATTCCATTCCTCCCCCCCTTATTCTCCATTCTTTCCTTTCTGTTTCAGGATGTCAACATTTTAAGCTGTATTGGCAGGATAGACAGTACCGAGGGTGCTGTTATGGGGAAATGTCATCATGGTTCTCTTAACTGGTTCTGTGAGCTATAGCTAATTACAGAGAAGCGTTAAGCTGATAGCTCTGTTAACCAGATGCCACAAGACTCTGTCCCCCTCCCCTTTTTCACCAAAATCAGTAGGGATCTATCCCCCAGCCTGAACAATTACCTAAAATTTTGGAGCTGATCAGATGTGATGTTCAATCTTTTTTTCTCATGAAAGAGAAAAATGCCATTAAATTGAGCGACAAGGGATATGAGTGTATATCTTTTATTAGACCAACTTCTGTTGGTGAAAGAAACAAGCTTCCAAGTTCCTCTTTCATCAACAGAAGTTGGTCTAATAAAAGATATTCCCTCATCCCCCTTGTCTCTAATATCCTGGGACCAACATTCCTGCAACAACACTGGAAACATTAAATTGTGTATAAGGCTTCACAAGCTCAGCCACAGAGTCTTTCAAGTGCTGTTTTGCTTGGTGTTTTAATTCTTGCCCTCTGGAGTGGGTTCACTAACAACTCATCTAGGCTGCAGCATGTCTGACTCTCTCATTGTCCCCATCCCAAAAGTGAGGTTAATGACACTGAGCAGAAGCCTCAAAGCTGCTGGTTCCCCCTGCCACACCTTAGTAGAAGAGCACACTAGCTCATTGTATAAAGACACAGGGAAATATCCCAGAGCCAATCACCCTGTGAATAGCCAGGCTGAAAGCTTAAGAAAGAGTTAAAAAATCCTACGTTTCCCAAATGCTGATCTAAAAGCTAGACTGGCTGCAGTATAACTAGCCTTATACAACTTGTTCTAACATTACAGCTGGAGAGGAAATGGAAACATTCCAGTCTGGTTTGCAGGTTCACTGGAGACCTTGTTTATGAATAACAAAGGGGGAAACAAGCACATTCAGAAGATCTGGTTTATGCTGGCTACAGGGTATCTCACAAGACTTTAGGAAAGGGAGGAGGTAATGAGTTTGAAAATATACTGGTTCATTTTTATATTCATATATTATAGTGCACTAACTGCTAAGACCTGCTGCTTCTCCATCTCAAGCGACCATACCCTCTTCCCAGATGCTTCACATTCCTGCAGTTTACCCCAACCCCAAAATATACTGGGATCTGGCTTGACCTCCAGCTGCTGGTTCCTTCTTACACAAGTTCTAGATATCAGCTTCTTTACCCCTACACTGGCTCAGTTCTTTAAAGGGGGGCTGGGATGTTGACGCTGGCTATGAAAAGTATGGGAGGAGACAGATTAGGCTCAGGCAGTCTCCTCCTCCAGCTTTATCGCTTCCTACAGGAAACCATAATTTAGCCACTGTATGAACCAAAAGGATTGTTAAGGAAGGCAATAGGCTTAGCTCCATTTCTCCCTCCTATGCATTAGAGCAGGATACAGCTGCCATTTCTCTGCTCAGTGTTTTTGTAAAATGTAGGCTACAGGAGGACAGATGTCTGAGAGAACAGTGCCTCTTGGGTGATTATATAATCTCAGCCTCAGGTTTAAGGAAGAAAATATGTCCATGTGAACTGTCAGCTCCCCAGATGGAAGAATCTGGGTGGACTACACAACACTTCTAGTCTGACTAAGCCATTTTCCACCAGTCTTAGACTGTTCTGCCATGCTGATGTCATCTAGTAATATTTTGCTTAGACCCATATATTAAAACAAAGCCTGTCAGGAACTGTATACTGCTACCAGAAGCCTCTCCAGCTTCTACCAGGTTCAATTAACACATGGCATAAGCCAAATGGTAACATTGTAACATGAGGCCCTTACTGATACAATCAAGATCTGTTTTCCCAAGAAGGAATGGTTAATAAAAGGCTTGGGTGTCTCAGTGTTAGTATTTCTGTCATGTATCTGTTGGCTTAGACTTCTTAGTGTCTTATCTCACTGAAAATCGTTTTTAATTGAAATGTGGCATCCTTTCTGCTCTCTGATTCAGATTTTTTTAAAAAACCTTCCCCACTGTAAAATGCAGAAGCTTTTATGGAACGATCTGGATATAAAAAAAATAAAATGACTGATTAAAAGCCCCATTTTTACCCAACTCATCAAATTATCTCTCATCAGTAGGGTGACTAGATACCTTGGTCCTCTGGGATTGGTCTTGGCCTTGGCTTGGACATATGAAAGAACAGATAGTGCCAAACCAACAGGTTTGGGTGCTTCATCTCTTCCACAGCAGAAGGAAAGGCTGGCGTGTCACCCCTTCCTACTTTCATCTCCCTTGTCGAAGAGATCAGAGTTTGTAGCAGATGGATCAGGAGTTCCCCATCTCTCATGCTGTGATAAATGAAGGGGGAGGGAGGAGCACCCTTTTATGGACACCCAACCAGCCAGCTAGCTATAAAATCCCTCTGAGTAGCTGTTCTCTACTTGCTTTACCTGTAAAGGGTTAACAAGCCCACAGGTAAAAGAAAAGGAGTGGGCACCTGACCAACAGAGCCAATGGGATGGCTAGAACTTTTAAAAATTGAAACAAGACTCCCCTTGTTGTCTGTGGTTGTTCTCCAGAGAGAGGAGACATACGGTTGCAATGCTATAAGCTGCTTTAAGACAGGTATGAGAGATCATCAGATCATACCTATAATTACTTATTTGAAACCACCCAAATATGTAAGTAGATCAGAAAATGTCTACAAAGATGTGATTAGGGTTATTTCCTTTATTTTTGTAAGGCCTGGGGATCTTCTCTATGCTAACTGCAAATGCTTTTGTTTGCTTGTAACTTTTAAGCTGAACTCTCAAGAAAGCTATTTTGGGTGCTTAATTTTTGGAAGTGCTCCTTTAAAATCTAGCACAAGCTTAAGTTCCAGATATATTTTTTCTTTTTTGTTTTTAATAAAATTTACCTTTTTTAAGAACAGAATTGGATCTTTGGTGTCCTAAGAGGTTTGTGCATATGCTGTTTAATAAGCTGGTGGCAACAGCTAACTTCCTTTGTTTTTTTTTCTCAGCTCTTCCCCAGAGGGGGAGTGAAAGGGCTTGAGAGTACCTCACAGGCAGGAATTCCCAAGTGCTCCTTCCTGGATCAAGGGTTTGTTTTTTTTTAATTTGGGTGGTGGCAGCATTTACCAAGCCAAGGTCACAGAAAAGCTGTAACCTTGGGAGTATAATACAAGCCTGAGTGGCAAGTATTAATTTTTAAAATCCTTGCGGGCCCCACCTTCTGCACTTGAAGTGCCAGAATGGGGATTCAGCCTTGACATATGCCATGGTACATGCAGCTCAGAAATGACCACCCAAGCCCACTGGGGTCTAATTTATTTTTCATAAAGAATGACATAAACAAGCAGCCATAACAAGTTCCCTTTTCTATCCCCCTCCCTCAGAGCTCAGGCTAAGATTTTTAAAGGTGCTGAGGTGTTGCTGTGCTCAGCCTAAATCCCATGCTCCCTTGGAAAATGGGATTTAGTCGCCTAAGTCAGTGAATCATTGCAATGACTCAAATCCCTTTAAACAGTTGGGCCTTAGAGACAAGGTGCTGCCTTCAAGTGACAGCCAGAATTTGGCTCACATTCTAAAGGAACATCTCCCACTCTGTGTCTGAAGGCTCCATCAATGCTGGGCTCACACAGCTGCCATTTTATGTAAACTGCAGGTAATCCTTGGTATTCTTGACCCAGGCTCCTAAGGCCTGGCTACGCAGCACTTTCCAAGCTTCTTGATAGTTTGCTGCAGCTTCCTTGTACTCACAGTAGGTCTCCAACTTCTTCTCCCTGATAGGAAATGCACCACAACAATGGAGAGATGTCAGTTTTCTTATTAATAGGAGGTTACCTTTCCTTTTTGAACAAATACCCAACCCTGTGAGAGGCCAGTCTGCACTGCACTGACTTCTCCTCCTGCCACACTTGGCAAACAGGCAGGCATATAAATACTAATCTGCAAGAGTTTTGTGGGAAAAAATGGAAAGAGGTGAAAAGGCCTACTGCCATCCTACCTCAGAGCCACAGACCTAGCAGACAGACTAGGCCTCTATTGGCTAATTATATCCTTCTCCCTAAGGATACTTTTGGTGGTGGTACCACTGTGACGGCTGCATTTCAGAGGGCAGGAAGGGGATCCTTGCATATAATCTGTGATTCTGTAAAGCACTCAGCTACTTGGGAAAAAGCGTTTTGTAAATTACAAAACAAGGTAATTTTCCCTCTGTTGATACTCACACCTTCTTGCCAACTGTTGGGAATGGGCCACATCCACTCTGACTGAACTGACCTCGTTAGCACTGACCCCCCCATTTGGTAAGGCAACTCCTATCTTTTCATGTGCTGTAATATATATACCTGCCTACTGTATTTTTCACTCCATGCATCTGATGAACTGGGTTTTAGCCCACAAAAGCTTATGCCCAAATGTGTTAATCTCTAAGATGCCACAAGGACTCCTCGTTGTTTATGTAAATCGGTGTTATACGAGAAATGCTTACATGATCAGCAAGCAAGAAAAGAGATGATCTATTCTCCTGCAGCCCCAGGCAAATCTCTGAAAAAATCTGACACATTGGCACGTGCATGTATTCAACACCTACTCTTCTCCTTTACACAAAAGCCACACCTTTGATCCATTATTCAGTTTCAAACTTTACTTTCAAGTCTTTATCCATACTTGAGATCACAAATCTAGTTGGACACTGTACCACAAGGACATTTTGATTAAAAAATTAGAACTATACTAAATAAATGCAATTTACATAAGTGGATTCAAAACTGGCTGACAGACCTTCAAAACGTAATTGTTAATAGGGAATTGCCCTCAAATTGGGGTGGATCCCCCCCAGGGATCTGATTCTGGGCCTGTTTATCTAATATCTTTATCAATGCTCTGGAAGAAAATATAAAATCATTGCTAGTACAGGTGATAGACTGCTGAAGCAATAAATAATGATGAAGACAGAGCAGTCATACAGAATGATCTCCTCTGCTTGGTAAAAGGGACCCATTCAAACAAAATGCAAGGTCATGAATCTAGGGACAAAAAATGCAGGCCATACCTACAGAATGGGGGAAGAATACTCTGGAAAGAAGAAGTGACAGTGTGAGAGTGCAGGGGTACTATGCTTGTTAACTTCAGCTAAGCTTCTCCCTCCTCTTGCATTTGTGCTTGTGTTTAACTGAAATTTAAAGGAACTAGTAATCAGAGTCCCTGGAGCAAACAAGCTCTCCACAGGAGATGTGTTGCAATTAAACAGAGTGTGCATACAGATCCCCTAGGCGAGAGGCAGAGAGGGGAAGAGAAAGGAGAGTACAGTTGAAGAGACAGGTGAACCAGGATGGCATGGAATCCCAAAGACCAAGAAGTAGATGCTGGTAGGGAGAATGGACTGATCAATCATCATAAGTAGCAGAAAGACCTGGGAACGGACAAGGGACCCATGGACTTGGCCCAGAGGAGGCAGTTGGTGACTTTGGAAAAAGATGTGTCAATGGAGTAAAGGGGGCAGATTGCAAGGGATCAAGAAGAGAATCAGAGAAATGAAGGCAGGAACTTCGGAGGCAAAGTGAGGAGGAAGAAGAGAAGATGGACTGATGGCTGTAAGAAAGTGGAGTCTAGGGAGCGTAAGGTAGGGGATAACAGGATGCACTTGAACGTAGAAGAAAAGGAGTTGGTGAGGCAGACAGATGGGATTGGTGAGAAAGGCAGTAAACAGATGAGAGTGAGGAGGGACGGTTTGACAGCTTGGAAATCAATAGAAAAAGTCCACTGAGTCAGAGCCCAGAGCAAAGGAAGAGACTATGTTGTGAAGGATGGCGTGAAGGGGAAGTGGAGGGGGAATAGTGGTTTGAAGTTACCTGCTATAGCGTTTTGGTCAGTAGCAGGAAAGTAGCAGGGCAGGCTGAGTGGAGAGCTAGGTCCCCCTGCTGTACATACTAAGCTTGCATAGCCTGGTCTACACTACGCATTTAAACCGATTTTAGCAGCGTTAAACCAATTTAACACTGTACCCGTCCACACAACGAGGCCCTTTATATCGATATAAAGGGCTCTTTAAACCGGTTTCTGTACTCCTCGCCAATGAGAGGAGTAGCACTAAAATCAGTATTACCATATCAGATTAGGGTTAGTGTGGCTGTAAATCGACGGTATTGGCCTCTGGGCAGTATCCCACAGTGCACCTTTGTGACCACTCTGGACAGCAATCTGAACTCGGATGCACTGGCCAGGTAAACAGGAAAAGCCCCACGAAGTTTTGAATTGCATTTCCTGTTTGCCCAGCATGGAGCTCTGATCAGCACGGGTGGTGATGCAGTCCCAAATCCAAAAAGAGCTCCAGCATGGACCGTACGGGAGATACTGGATCTGATCGCTGTATGGGGAGACAAATCTGTTCTATCAGAGCTCCGCTCCGTTACAGAAGATGAATGCCAAAGCGTTTTGAAAAAAAATCTCCAGGCTATGATACAACAGCAGCACAGTGCTGTGTGACAAGCATAATGGAAAGCCAAAAGAATCAAATGGACGCTCATGGAGGGAGGGAGGGGGTACTGAGGACTCCAGCTATCCCACAGTCCCAGCAGTCTCTTGGCTTGAAAAAGTATTTGCATTCTTGGCTGAGCTCCCAATGCCTGTAGGTCAAACACATTGTCCGGGCGTGGTTCAGGGTATAGCTCGTCAATTTACCCCCCCCCCCCCCGTGAAAGAAAAGGGAAAAAAATCGTTTCTTGACTTTTTTAATGTCACCCTATGTAATACTGAATGAATGCTGCTGGTAGACGCGATGCTGCAGCAGTAAACAGCAGTATCCTCTCCTCTCCCCTCCCGGTGGCGAGACGGTACAGTTTGCTGATAATGACTGCTGAATGCTCCATGGCTGGAGGCTGGCTAGGTGAGGCTGGGCGGGGGGGCGCCTGGGTAAAAATAGGAATGATTCCTGGTCATTCCCAGTAGATGGTACAGAACGGCTGGTAACCGTCCTCATCATAGCAACTGGGGGCTGAGCTCCATCAGCCCCCTCCCTTTCATGTGTAAAGAAAAGATTCTGTACTGTCTGGACTATCATAGCAGCTGGGATGCTGGCTCCTCTCCCCACACCGCTTAATGTCCTGCCTGGACTATCATAGCAGCTGGAGGCTGCCTCCCCCTCATTTTATCTCACTAACAAGTCAGTGTTTCTTATTCCTGCATTCTTTATAACTTCATGACACAAATGGGGGACACTGCCACGGTAGCCAGGAAGGTTGGGGAGGAGGGAAGCAACGGGTGGGGTTGTTGCAGGGCACCCCCGTGAATGGCATGCAGCTCATCATTTCTCTGGGATCTGACACATGGAGCGGCTGTGCTCTCTGGTTCTCTGATACACTGGGTTCTCTAGTACACTTGCCCCATATTCTAGGCAGGACTGACTCTATTTTTAGATACCATAAAGGAGGGATTGACTCGGGGAGTCATTCCCCATTTTTGCCTTGCGCCCCCGGCCGACCTCAGCCAGGGGCACCCATGATAGCAGCAGACGGTACAGAACGACAGATAACCGTCATCTCATTGCCAATTTTACAATGGCAGCAGACGGTACAGAACAACTGATAACCGTCTCTGCTATCATGCAAAAGCAAATGAATGCTGCTGTGTAGCGCTGCAGTATCGCCTCTGTCAGCGGCATCCAGTACACATACGGTGGTGACAAAAAAAAAAAGCTGAATGGGCTCCATGGTTGCCGTGCTATGGCGTCTGCCAGGGCAATCCAGGAAAAAGGGCGCGAAATGATTGTCTGCCGTTGCTTTCCAGAGGAAGGAATGAGTGACGACATTTACCCAGAACACCCGCGACAATGATTTTTGCCCATCAGGCACTGGGATCTCAACCCAGAATTCCAAGGGCGGGGGAGACTGCTAGGAACTATGGGATAGCTACGGAATAGCTACCACAGTGCAACGCTCCAGAAAATCGAACGCTAGCCTCGGACCATGGACGCACACAGGCTGAATAATGTGCTTTAGTTGGCCGCGTGCACTCGGGCTTTATACAGATCGTGTTTTTACAAACCAGGTTTATGTAAAAATCGGAATAACCCAATAGTGTAGACATACCTTAGGCAGTACACTTAGACTTCTGCCTTGTGTCACAACAGAGAACTGGAGTTCTCAAGGAGCAGGTAGGGTCCAGAGACTGGGGAGACTGCAGGAACTATGGGATAGCTACGGAATAGCTACCCACAGTGCAACGCTCCAGAAATCAACGCTAGCCTCGGACCATGGACGCACACCACTGAATTAATGTGCTTAGTGTGGCCGCGTGCACTCGGCTTTATACAATCTGTTTTATAAAACCAGTTTATGTAAAATCAGAATAAACCCATAGTGTAGACATACCCTGTATCAGAGAACTCGCATCTGTGTGTCTGCTGAACTGTGTCACAAGGAGAAGTCCAGAGACAGAAAATGACAAAGGACAAAAATGCCACAGGAAATTACAAAACCACAGGAATCCTGAAAAGGTTTGAGGTGAAAGAGTGTTATGTAAGCACCACATAGCCAGCCTTCCAATGACACAGCAGCATGCCCTCAGTGCACCACACAAACCCAGCTCCTACCATCCCAGTTATGAAGTCACGCTGGACAAACAACTGAAGTAGAGCTCCCCACACAATGCTGTGGCTAAAAGGGCAAATCCTTGGATGTTTAAAACATGTACATATCCAGCAGAAGTCAGGAGGTGGTACTGCCTCTCTCTACTCAAATAATGTTTCCACTTTTCATGTCCACACTTCAAAAAGACGTTGAAAAACTAGAGAGGGCTCAGGAGGAGGAACAAAAATGATTCAAGGTCTAAAAAAAATCCCAGGAAGAGATTTAAAGAGTTCAATCTGTTCAGCTCATCAAATATAAGGTTATGGGGCAACTAGATCACAGTCTGGAATATCTACATGGGGAGAAGATTTCTCAGGGATCTTTAAGCCTTCTGACAAAAGCATAAATGAAATCCAACAGGGGGAAGTTGAACAATCCTAACTGGAAATAAGACTTTTTTTCCCAAACAGTTGGGATATTTAACCTTTGGAACAGATTAATAATGGATGTGGTAGATTCATCATCACTTGGAATCATGAAATCAAGATGAGAGGTCTCTTTCTAACATATATAATCTAGAGTTCAACCAGAAGTTATAGCTTTGATGCAGCAGTGGTGGACAGAGTTCCATGGCCTGTGGTATTATATGCAGGGCAGACTAGATGATCAGAATGGTCCTTCTGGCCTAAAAACTTATTCATTGCTTTCTTTAGTAACATAATGAAATTCCCACTAGGTAAGAGCTTCCGCTTTTAGTAAAAGTCTAGATACACAAAGCAGATACGCAAGCTGTTCACACCGGCCCCCACTCCCTATGGGCCTTCGCTGTGACTTGAAGGGAGAAGCTTTTAACCCTTGACTTCTCTCTGCTGACACTAGTGCTTTCACTGGCAATTAGTAACAGCTACAACAGTGGTTTTTGTGATGTGGACACCTGTGCACTAGGAAATGCACTGAGACCCACCTAATCATTTCACAGATTCCAAACAGTGGCTAATTATCACTACTGGTTTCTGTCTGTGCCAACACTGGCTGGATTTTAACCTGACTGTTTCTCATCCTTGCTCACCTGAACTAGCAAGTCCCCCAAAAACTTTTTCATATCATGGTCTCACTTGAATACAAGAAGTACCATTACTGCTAACTCCAACTGGGTAGCAGACGTAAGAAAGCACATACTGCATTTGCCAATATCCAAATGTTGTAGCCTTAAAAAGTCAAATTTGAATGCTGATCCCAGCAGAAATAAAATTTCATTATATTGGCAGCCTCTGGTTTCATCAAAGCCACTCTTGGGATCTGTTGAGATTCTCCTTATAACCAATCAGAAAGAGTAATTCCTTACCTGAGAGATTCTGGCAGATTCTCCTGTGAAATACTAGCCATCAGCCTTTGGAATACATGGAAAAGTTCCACCTTACAGATCCGGGACCTAATAGGGAGAGGAAACTGAATTCAAATCATCAGCTGTAGGATAAATAAAACCGTGTTTTTGCTGTGGACACCTGTGTCATTAGGCCTACAGCAATAATTGATAATTTGCTCCTTCCCTCAATTATAAACGCTTTGCCTAGGACAATCTTACAAATGACTAGCCACCTCCCAGAGTCTTGTACATCTAGAATTGTTCTCAGGGAGAAGAAGAGGATGCCACAAGAAAGGAACTTTTAAACAAATGCGCTTTTGTTTGTTTGTAAAACCTTAAAGCGTTTTGCAGATGAGGTTAATATGTTGGAGCAAATGGTCCCCTGCTTCCATTCTACGCCTTGTGGAGGTGACAGTAACTAACTTCACTTACTGGAAAAGTCTGGTTAGTTATAAACACTATCTAGTATGAATTTTTTTAGGGCGTTTACAAAGTTATTCCATGTTCAAACCACAAAATGGCAGTAATTTTATAAATATTTAGACAGAGGCCATAAAGATAAAATACAACTACAATTAACAGTTCTGTAGGTTTCTGAGATAATTTAGAATTAGTTTTCTAATTATAGTTTTAAATTTTCAAATAATGAGTTTGCTAGACAAGTGAAAGGAGTGAAATGATGAAAAAGGAGGGGTCACGGAAAGCCAAAAGGGAGAGAGAATCATTCATACAGTCACCTTAGAACAGCCATAGGCTAGTGTACCCTGACAAAGAGAGCAGTGGGATACTATAGAAAAGCGAATCAGAATTTTGTATAAAGAGCATTTTCTGGCCTCTCTCTTTCTGTCTGCATTCAGCAGTGGCATGGGAGTCTGGAATGGTATGCTTACTTTTACAATTCACATTAGCACAGCCTAGACAAAGACCCTTTGTTAATTTCTTGAATGATGTAAAGGGATCCGTAATGATTTAACTTCTGCTGTTCCATCCCAGCTCCCCACTCTCCTTTCCCTTCACTTGAAGTGATACATTGATAAAGAGCTACATTGTTCAAGAAGCAAGCTGTAAAGCTATCCTAGCCAGTACTATGTCAGACTGCAGAGAGGACATTTCAATATCCCCACAGCATCCTGTGCACGAGACTGTGCCCCTGCCAGCCCACATCCATATCAGACACAAGGGGCTCAGCACCAAACATCGAACAAGAGAACAACCCACAAGACTTTGACAGAACTGCCAACAATTACATTATTTATCATGAATAAAAACTTTCAATAAGACAGATGGAGGCAAAGGGGAAAGGGATAAAAATCCTGCCCTGTCTCACAGGATGCCAGGCAGAGACACTCGTTACTGGCTGCGAGGCACTCGGACGGTACAGTAATGTGACATCAAAAGGCCCATCAGTAAATAAGGAAAGTGAGTGCCATTTGAAAATGATGATTTATAAGGAAGGCCTAGAAGGTGGAGTTTGTTAAATAGGTTTTTTCCTGACAATTTTTTAACCTTAGAAATAGCAGGAATATCAAGTCTTCTCTTCCGTGTTTTTGCCAGAAGACTTTTTGGAGAACCCAGGAAAGTAGAATGGGGAATGCCTTCAGCCTTAAATGAATGCTTAGAATATTGAGCCTTTAACAAAGATAATTTATTCTGTTAGTGGTTTGGTTAATTTTTATTAATAAAAGCCAAAAAAAAAAAAAAAAAAAGACTGTATAAAACTGCTTCCTCCTTCAGTTACTCAGGTTTCACTTCCTTCGTATCTGTTATGTCATAATCCTAAACGACATAAAGAGACAATTATATAATTTTAGTAGTAATAGTCATCCATAAAGTCTTCCATGAAAAACAGTAGACAAGACATGAATTTTTAATGTGACAAACTAAGCCTTTTGCGCTTTAGTCACAAAGAAAGAAAAGGGTATACATCCCTTTGCAGGTCAATCAACACTAGATTTTTTTTTCCAAATGTGTTAAATTAGTGCAAATGAAGAGAGTCCTACTTAGCCACAGAATAGATGTAGTATGGAGCACAGTCTTGTAAGCTTCCCTCACACCATCCATCAGCTCACCCGTTCAGGATGAGAGGTTAATTCAACCTCCATAGTCCATTCAGTTCTTGGCCTCTCTGGTCTGACTTTATTGTAATTATATAAGGTGCACTTATCCACAGTTCTAGGAGCATGTATTATTATTTAACATGTTTATTATGACAGTGCCTAACGGCCCGCCAAGAACAGGACCAGGCGCTGTACAAATAAAGAGCAGCAGACAGTCCCTGCCCTGAAGAACTTACAGTGTAACTAGACCAGACAGACACAGGGTGGGGGAAGGAACAGAACACACCATCAGAGTGAGCAATGTGATGACAGCAAACAGCATGCTAGTTCCACTTTTGGGGAGGAACGGGGAGGAAGGCAGATAGGGGGGCTAATTAAGAGGAGTTAAGCTAAAGGGAAAGAAAAGGGAAGGGGATGAGGGGGACAGGGCAGGGGAGAAGAGGGTCAAAGAGGCAGACGTAGAGTGAAGATGACGTGAGGAGACTGAGGGAGGGATGGAACAAGCAGCCAATCAGCACAGAGCAGGAAGAGTCCAATTAAATTGCAGAAAGATCTAAGGATCCATAGGTCCAAAAGGTTCCTGGTTCTGCTCCCATGGGCTCGTGTCTCTGGCTGGTTCCTCTCACTGTACATACAAACAATTTGTACAAAATGTACAAACAATTTACATAAATACTTAAAAAAAATCAAATAGGATCATCTATATCAATTTTCTCCCAAATACCACACTTAAGTTATAAAGCTCTTGGTCCTCCTGTTCCTAGAGAGGAGCTGGAAACATTGTACAGTGGGCTTTTAATAAAGGTAAACAGCAGTTCTAAGTCAAGGAGATTTTTCTCCTACTCTCCTTCCGTAAGACTAAATGTAGGATACTCCTCCCCATTACCTCACTCACTACTGCTCAGTTCCCAGCCCATGGGAAAACAGACAGGCCATACAAGGCACCAGTTAATGGATTGGTGATGTGAACACCTGACTACAGTACCAGAACATGGCCAAGACTGCCAACTATTTTCCCATTTATCTGCCTGGTGGGTTTTGCCTACATGCTCAGGGTGTAACTGATCACCATATTTGAGATCAGGAAGGAATTTTCCTCCAGGTCAGACTGGCTGAGACCCTGCGGGCTTTTTGACTTCCTCTGCAGCCTGGGTCACAGGTCATGTGCAGGTTTAAACTAGTGTAAATGGTGAATTCTCTATAACTTGAAGACTTTAAACCATGATTTGAGGACTTCAGTAACTTGGTTAGAGGTCTATTTCAGGCATGGGTGAGGTTCTGTGGCCTGCACTGTAGCGGAGGTCAGACTAGGTGATCACAATGGTCCCTTCTAACCTTAAAGTTTACGAGTCTACTTTCAAACAGGCTACTGAACAAGCAGCAACTTTTGGTCATCACTCACCTGAACTGGAACTGAACCAGCAACCCACAGGCAAAAGTCTCTATATTCCATCATCAATTCTGAGCTATAACATCCCAAGTTATCAGCATCTTCAATGTGTCAGTCCCCAGACACATTCATATTACAGAAACCAGCAGTCTTATCCAAAGTAGTGCAATTTTTCAAAAGTTTTTCAAAGAGACATTATTAAGGGCACAAGAGCAAACTATCACACTGCATAGAAAGATAGGAAGTATGGCAAGAGACCAACCTGGCTTAACCAGGAGATCTTCAATGATCTAAAACTCAAAAAGAGTCCTACAAAAAGTGGAAACTCGGTCAAATTACAAAGGATGAATATAAACAACACAAATATGTAGGGACAAAACTTAAAACGCCAAGGCACGAAACAACATCAAACTAGCTAGGGACATAAAAGGAAAGAAGAAAACATTCTACAAATTCATTAGAATCAAGAGGAAGACCAAGGACAGAGTAGGCCTGATAGTCAATGAGGGGGGGAAGACAATAACAGAAAATATGGAAATGGCAGAGGTGCTCAATGACTTCTTTGTTTTGGTTTTCACCAATAAGGGTGCTGGTGATTGGGCATCTAACATAGTGATTGCCAGTGAAAATGAAGTAGGATCAGAGTCTAAAATAGGGAAAGAACAAGTCAAAAATTACTTAGATAAGTTAGATGTCTTCATATCACCAGGGCCTGATGAAATGCATCCTAGAATTCTCAAGGAGCTGACTGAGGAGATATCTGAGCCATTAGCAATTATCTTTCAAAAAAGTCATGGAAGATGGGAGACATTCCAGAAGACTGGAAAAGGGCAAATATAGTGCCTATCTATAAAAAGGGAAATAAGGACAACCCAGGGAATTACAGACCAGTCAGTTTAACTTCTGTACTCATGTCAAACCAACCTGATAGCTTTCTTTGACAGGGTAACAAACCTTGTAGATAGGGGTGAAGTGGTAGATGTGGTATATCTTGACTTTAGTAAGAATTTTGATACTGGCTCACATGACCTTCTCATAAACAAACAAGGGAAATACAACCTAGATTCAGCTACTATAAGGTGGGTGCATAACTGGTTGGAAAATTGTTCCCAGAGAGTAATCACCAGTGGTTCACAGAACATGCATATCGAGTGGGGTCCCACAGGGATCGGTTCTGGGTCCGATTCTGTTCAACATCTTCATCAATGATTTAGATAATGGCATAGAGAGTACACAAAGTTTGCAGATGATACCAAGCTGGGAGGGGCTGCAAGTGCTTTGGAGGATAGGATTAAAATTCAAAATGATCTGGACAAACTGGAGAAATGGTCTGAAGTAAGTAGCATAAATTTAACAAGGACAAGTGCAAAGTACTCCACTTAGGAAGGAACAATCAGTTGCACACATACAAAATGGGAAATGACTGCCTAGGTAGGAGTACTGCAGAAAGAGATCTGGAGGTCATAGTGGATTATAAGCTAAATATGAATCAACAGTGTAACGCTGTTGCAAAAAAACCAAACATAATTCTGGAATGTGTTAGCAGTACTGTAAGCAAGACAAGAGAAGTAATTCTTTCACTTTACTCCACGCTGATTAGGCCTCAACTGGAGTATTGTGTCCAGTTCTCAGTACCACATTTCAGCAAAGATGCGGACAAATTGGAGGAAGTCCAGAGAAAAGCAACAAGAATGATTAAAGGTCTAGAAAACATGACCTATGAGGGAAGATTGAAAAAACTTGGTTTGTTTAGTCTGAAGAAGAGAAGAAATTTTCTTGTTCTTAACCTCTGAGGATAGGACAAGAAGCAATGGGTGTAAATTGCAGCAAGGGCAGTTTAGGTTGGACATTAGGAAAAACTTCCTAACTGTGAGAGTGGTTAAGCACTGGAATAAATTGCCCAGGGAGGCTGTGGGATCTCCATCATTGGGGATTTTTAAGAGCAGGTTGGACAAACACCTGTCAGAGATGGTTTAGATAATGCTTAGTCCTGCCTTGAGTGCAGGGGACTGGACTAGATGACCTCTCGAGATCTCTTTCAGTTCAGTGATTCTATGATAATACCATTAGAAATTTTTCATTCCAAACTGGTAAGGACAGGACAAAAGAGCAATCTCGTCTAAAAAGTACAGCCTTGAGGACAGAGGTCAGCTTCCATTTTTGACATGTTGATGACCACAGAAGAACAAGTGTCATGGGAAAAAGTAAGACAGAAGTGCTAGAAATAAACCATAAGTGTTCCAGCTTCCAATAAAGTGATTATACTTCACACAAAGCAGGCAGAAATAAGATTTGCAGCCTGCAAGGGAAAACACACATCTCAAACAAGTGCAACCAAAGAAATCAATTACTCCAACAATAAAGGAAACACTGGAACAATCCTCACCAAAAAGGGGATGGCCACATGTGACAATTCTATCAAATAACAGGCTCATCTCCTACCCAATAACCAGGATGGAGGCCACTGCCTTCTGCTAGGCAGAGAATGACAATTTAGTCTACATCATCAACAAAAGATTCTGGTTTCATTTAAAAATATACCCCCTTGCTTTAATTATTAGAAAAATTCTATTAGGCAAAGGTAACAAGAAACATCCCAGTGAAAGGGTTAAGCCTATAAACACACAGATTCAACCTGTCCCATCTCTACTCTCTATTCTGTGCATTAGAAGCATGGTCTGGGATGGAACAAACGTGGGGATTTCTTCCCCATTGCCTTACCCCAATGATACCCACAGTCTCTACACACCACACTCTATGTCAAAGTAAAAAACAGAGGGGAACATACACTGATAAGGAGGGATAGCTCAGTGGTTTGAGCACTGGCCTGCTAAACCCAGGGTTGTGAGTTCAATCCTTGAGGGGGCCACTTAGGGATCTAGGGCAAAAATCAGTACTTGGTCCTGCTAGTGAAGAAAGGGGTCTGGACTCAATGACCATTTGAGGTCCTTTCCAGTTCTAGGAGATATAGCTATATTTCCAGTAATTTTAATTTTTTTAAATTTTAAGGATACACTCCCAGAGGGACATCACAAGCCCTTATTACCACCATACCTGGTCTGGCGACTTCCGATTCCTTTCTTTGTTGTTCCCTGCTTGAAGCCATTTGAGGTGACATCTAGAGGTTGCTCAGGGACAGCACTCCAGCTGATAGCTGGGGAAAAAAGATTATGAACAAGGAGATTCTCAACAGAAAATTACAACTCTCAATACTGCAAATCAGAAGGGTTTGTGATGCCAATATACCATTACCCAGACTAATTCAGGTAAACTTAAATGAAAATGCCACTAGCATTGTAATCTTTCCAGTCCCATCAGGGATGAGTCTGGAGTTTCATACAGAAACATTTTGATTAAACATTCCTTCCCTTCCCAATAACCCACTAGACTCCTGAGACAGACAAAAAATTAGAGATGGCAAAGACCAATCAAGTCATCTAGGGGCAGATTTTCAAAGGTTTTTAAGAACCTAAAGATGCTGATAGGCACTTAGTGGGATTTTCAGAAGCATCTATTTACATCTTTAGACATCTAAATACCTTTAACATCTGGCCCTTACTCTCTCTTCTCCACAAGGCAGGAGAGTTCCCTTCAATATATTCTGTGATGTTTTGGCCAAATACATTTTAAGTGACCCAGACAACAAGGCTTCCCCTTGCTTTGCTTGAGATATTAGATTGCGGAATATTCCATCTCATGGCAAAAGTTCTGCATACTAGTCAGCCCATATTCTTGCTGCTGCCTCCCCACACTTCTACCCCACCCTAAACAATTCCTCAACCTTTTTCACACATATACCTTTCAAATATTGGTAGACATATCCTTAAAAGTTATATCAGAAATTAGCGAACAAATAAAGGCTCAGCAGAAGAGCAAGGAAAAGTTGATATTTATCTATCCCTCTCCGCTATACTTTTGTCTGTTTCTACTCATCTTAGATTGTAAGGTCTCTGGTGCCAGGACTATATATTCTTATACGGGTTGAAAGTGCCTCGCTCTGTGTGAGTGCTATTGTAATATAATACATAAATAATAATAAAAAACACTAACAATAATGTACCCAATTTATCACTGCATAGACTAGCTACAGCTCCTTTACTCTCTCCTTACGAATCTCTACAGCCTCATGATAAGTTATTTTTGTTTGTCTCTGAATGCCCTCTTTTTTTGGTCTTCCTGGTAACATGGCACAGATGCAGTTGTATCAAGCAGCATACGGAGAACCCACTGCTGTTCAGCTCCATGATGCAATGCCTCTGTGGGAGCAGCTCAAAATTGCAATGGTTTTTTAGCTGCAGTATTGCACTATTGCGTCTAAGGTTCCTCTTCAGATTATCTTTTCCCAGATGAATCAGCTGCATTTTTCCAAGAGAAATCTCATTTTGTTATTTCCTGGAAATGTTTCTAATCTCTATTTTAGTTATTTCGAGTCCTTATCACCACAGTAGCTAAATATATGCCTCACTGGCATTTGCAATATCTTCCAATTTAGTGAATGTTATTAATATACTGTTTCTTTCCCATTCTACCCTACCAATGAAGTTGCCAGACCAGTCCTAACACAGAAATCTTTGGCAACCAAATGGCCAGAGGTGGTTCGTACAGTGGTGGCACGTTTTCAGCCCATGAAGGAGCTATTGCCACACCCAGAGTGTCTTTTCAGGTCAGTTTTATTTTTCTAAACACAAGTAAAACACAAAACAGTTCCTTAGCCCATGATAGGCTACAGCTCCCAGGGGATTTTCCCTTTGCTTATCTCAGTTCTTCCTGATTCAGGCCCTCCTGCAGAATTCTTCCGTGCTCTTTTAACTGACCACCACCTCCCAGGGCTTGCCCCTCTCCCCTAACTCCGAAAAGGTTCCCACTGCCTCCCCTCCCAACAGACTCTCTGCTGTGCTCCCACTTCCTTACTGACAATCTCTCCCTTTATAGCCCCAGATGCTGCCCTGCTCTCTTAACTAGCCAAACTGGGAGCACCTGGACCTGCTTATTTAAGCACCCATCCAATCTGTGACATGGCTATTATTTTGTTTACAATCCTTCCACCAATTTTCTTCATGTGTCAGTATTCCCAGGCACATCTCCATTAAACATTCCAAGTCAATTTTCAGCTAAGCCAGAGAAGTACATGGTAGCAGATGGTACATGTGGTACACAGATGGAGAGAAACTGCATTTTACACATGTGGTGGTGACATCCATGTAATACTTTGCAAAGGCATCAGAATAAACTGTGAAACCATGCAATGACCTGCTTAACTCACTCACTGCCACTGATAAATAAGGCAGACATCCCAGACTCATGCCAATAAAACTTTTACATAATACTATTTTGTATTCTCTCTCTCTCTCTCTCTATAGGAATTGCTAGCTGGTGTGGATCTGATCCAGTATGGCAACTCCTGCATTCCTACACCAATAAGAATGCATAACTAACTGAAACAAGGACATAGTCTTATTGATGTAAATTCCGCTGTGAAGTGTCTTCAACACACTTCAGGAGCTGTATGAATAATTTAATATTAATCATAATTACTGATGATGATGAAGTCTTGGCATAAAAGAGATCTCTTGCTACATAAAACCCTAAAGAGATAATGCTTCAGGAAAAATGTACCAAAGTCATGCCATTTACTCTTTGGTCTTTGCAGGTATTTAAGGAATTGGTTCAAGTCACTCACCTGCACCACAAGGAACAAGCTTTGCTTTGCCATTAGCGTGAGCTGTCTGAATTGCATGGTGGCTATGTTTAAACTGAAGATTTGACTGCAACATTTTCACCTCTTGAACATGGAAACCATCAGGTAAAAATGACATGTGCTGACACCTATAGTAGATATGGAAAAATGCAAGTCACTTGAAAGTCTAATACTTCAGCAGACTCCCAGGTACGACCCTGCAACCTCCACTTAACGAAACTGAAATGCTATGAAGTCAGAACAGATGCAAGGAAATACATGACCAAGCAGCTTTTGTTTAATCTGTGGAACTCTGTGACTCATGACATTGCTGAACCAAATAGCTTAGTAAAGCCTTATCTATACCAGAAAATGTCACCAATTTCATTTTAAAAGAGATTAATTAAATTCGTGCAAACTCCTAATGTAGACAACTTAAGGTAAATCAAATGAGCAAGAGTTTAAAAGTTTAAATATGCACAATTTGCATCAATTAGCTATCCTTGGAAACTAGGCATCCACCATTGCATTGACAGACTATTCCATACTCTAAGACAAACAACTTCCTAGTTAGGAGCTGTATCACATATTCTCAGAATAAAACCAGGAGTAATATAATTAAATTAAGGACAAATCATATTCCTTATTTTAACATCTCTTATTTTGTAAGTACAGAGCGAGTGAGGAAAGGTCTCCACCAGAATCCATGCCTCGTGCATTTTGTAAATAAAATTATTTTCCTGGACTGTCTGGCAAACATAGATTGGAACACAGTACCAGAAGAAACAATCTTAGATACACAGTATGTGTAAGTAAAAACTGTAGTGTATTATATTAT
Organism: Chelonoidis abingdonii; assembly: GCF_003597395.2. Lineage (NCBI taxonomy): Eukaryota > Metazoa > Chordata > Testudines > Testudinidae > Chelonoidis > Chelonoidis abingdonii. Next base: position 43,645,783 of record NC_133787.1, on the reverse strand, counting down.
TCCTGAGGGAATTCTATGCCAAGAAAAAAAATTCTGTGCACAGTATTTTAAAATTCTGCAAATTTTATTTGTCAATAAATAAATGTAGAGGCTCCCGCATGATATGTGATCATCTAAGACTGTATCAGAATGCCACTGCACAAAAAGGTAAAATTAAGGTAGCATGGCCAACCTTAATTTTGGCATTTCCGAACTTTTGAGAGCTTGATTTTACAACCTTAATGGTCTTATAATGTATTTTTTTTAATGACATTTCCTGGAGTTTGTAAAAAGAAAACTGAAGAAACAGAAATTTTATCATATAGAATTATACTGATCCCTTCATGGGCAATCAGCAGGTTCCGAACCCAAGACATTTAAATCCACAGCACAGACCTCTGCCAGATAAATTAAAAAAGTAACTGACAGAAGTAGTTTATTGTTATCCTCTGTGTTTTAAAAGAAAATTTATATTTCTAAATTTGGCCTTCCCTGGTTTTGCTGGAGAGCCACTGTGGAGGCTTGAGTATGTATCATGTGCTCTGATAGCTTAACTGAAGGGAAACTGGATAGGTTTTGAACCAAACAAAGAAACCCTAATATTCAATGGTCTTAAGAGTTAAAAAGGCATTAACAAAAACATCTTAAACAGTTTTAAACAGTCTGACTACAAATCTTTCCCTCTCAACTGCTGCAGCACTAAGTCATGTGTGACACAATGTCACTGGATCTACTGTCACCAGGGAATCTTCCTGCGTAGACAAGTCCTGAATTTCAAATTCAAAAGCAAGTAGGAAAAAAACAACAACTTTATTTTGATAAAATTCTTGCAGGCCCTTCTTTGTACCTCATTAAAAAAAATGTGCAAACAGAATATCAATCTCGGTAGGTCCCTTTAAGAAGGGGCCAGAGCGACAGATTTGAGAGTACTGGGAGCAATATCAGAAGAAAAAGAACCATTAGTGGGATTGTCTATAATGTGAAAAGGAAGGAAGGAGAGAGAGCAGGGATCAAACAGAAAAGGAGGTCATTTTCTTGAGGGACTGCATGATGATAGGGGGATTAGGATTAGATCAAAGGATTAAGAACAGCAAGAGTTAGAAACCCAAGAAGTGTTTCCTGGAGAACATCAAATTCTCATTACTGATTCATCAGGAGCAGTCACCTTCCCTCTAAGCCACACATAGCTGCTTCATCATTTTGATCTCTCTGCTGATTGTCTGACTGAGCACTGCAAGCTTTCTAATACCCATGTCCCTACACCACACTGACAGGCATTGCTCTCTATGACTCAGTCTTGATACACTCTTCCTGGTCTTCTATGGATCAAGTACCTTTCAATAACTGCTCTCTGCATGACCTCTTGGCTATATGGGCATTTCCCCACTACAATCGCTGAGAGATACACTGGGTGCTGTAGGAAATGCATCAAGAGGGCTCCTTGACAGCCCAGTACATTCCAGCGAGCTAGTTTATCACTGCAGGACATGGAGCAGGTCCTGTCTCCACGGCCTGGCTTCACTCGTAGTAACCCAACATGATGATATTCTACCCCTGGTCTCCGAGCATCATCCCTCTCTCCCAGCACACACTTTGCTCCGGTTCTATAAACATCTATCACTGTCGCTCCTATTAGTCCGGTCTCCTTAGCACACGTTAAGATCTCTCTTTGTCCATCTGTAATAAATTCAGAGCGGCTGGTATCTGTGTCTTGAACGTTTTGTTGATTGCCAGGAACATACTGCACAGCTATTCTCTCAGTGACCTCACATGCAGAATCACTGATGACAGTTTTCATTCTCTTGGTCACATGATCACTTGCAGTTTCCTCTGTTTTCCTTTTATTTTCTGGACCCACAGGATCATGGTTGCCACTGAAATCTGCTGAATGACTTGTTGGATCTTTTCTACTAACCAGCTCACAAGGCTGGTCCTCTGGTTTGGTCATTGGAATAATGGAGGCATCTCCACCTAGAAGAAAGGAAGTTACATTAGCACTGGCCTAGAAAGAGATTTCTGCTTGCCATTTAATGCAGACCCCTTCAGAGATAAGGCAACCACCACGTGTTTTTAAAGATTTGAACAACAACAACAAAAAAAGTACCAGGGAGAATAACCTCTTCAAATGACACTCACTATACTTTAATTAGACTTGAACGAGAATTCAGACATGTTTTACATTTAATTCAAGGAGCCCTCACACTCCTCCAGCAATGGACCTAACCCCTATCCTGAAGGAACCAACTCTTGTTTCACAAGGTAAGAACTAAATTCAGGTTCCATATGCATTCAGTCAGTGGGTACCTTCACTGTTCCTTTAATTGACATGCAAAAAACTTTGTTAAGTTTAAAGATTGCAGACGCTCACTGTTTCCCTGTGCCTCTTGTACCCTTCCACAATGGGAGATTTTCAATTCCCAAAACTTAGCTGTTGACTAACCAGGAAATGAGGACAGTCCCCTTACAAGAAGATTAACATTACAAAAAACAAATCACAAAAGGTTGGAAAGAGTTGGGACAAAGCTTTTGAAAATCTCACCCTAAAACTACCTACTCTAAGAAGTTAGCTGAGTAATGAAAACACTAAGTTTCCTGTTAACACCAATGAGGAAAATGTAACTTTCTTACTGAGCAATCTAGAGGAAAGAGGAACAAGTGGAGTCATTTGTGGCAAGGACATGGCTAGAATCAACTATCATGTTGGAAAAAGGGGAACAGATGGGAGTTGTGAACTGTCTGGGTGTTTGTTTGATAGAATATAGGGCTAATAGCCATTAATGGACTTAACCTCCATGAATTTATCCAGCTCTCTTTTAAACACTCTTACAGTCCTAGCCTTCATAACCTCCTCAGGTAAGGAGTTCCAAAAGTTGACTGTGCCCTGTGTGAAGAAGGACTTCCTTTTATTTGTTTTAAACCTGCTGCCTATTAGTTTCATTTGGTGACCTCTAGTTCTTGTATTCTGGGAATAAGTAATTAACTTTTCCTTATCTACTTTCTCCACATCACTCATGATTTTAAATACCTCTATCACAGGGGTTGGCAACCTTTCAGCAGTGGTGTGCCAAGTCTTCATTTATACACTCTAATTTAAGGCTTCGTGTGCCGGTAATACATTTTAACATTTTTTAGAAGGTCTCTAAGTCTATAATATATAACCAAACTACTATTATTTGCAAAGTAAACAAGGTTTTCAAAATGTTTCAGAAGCTTTATTTAAATTAAATTAAAATGCAGATCTTATCAGTTTAGTGTGATCCTTGCCCTTGCTTTTCCTTGCTGAGTTTTCCAATGTCTGGCACGTATTTGGATACTTTAAGCTGCACACAGGCTTCTGAGTGATCACTTGTTAACTGGCTCCGAGAGGGACAGAGGACAGATTTCATGTGTGAAAATACCTGTTCACACAGGTATATGGATCCAAATGCTGAAAGCATTGCAAACGCAATTTTCTTCAAACAGTTAAATTTCACTGGCAGGGATGTCCAGCAGGTCAGAATAGAGGCCCCGTGATCTCTCTCTCGGTGGCTTCAAGTGCACTCCGCAGATCCATAAACTTTGATTTCCACAATTCTGAGCTTTTTAACTGAATGAGTTGCATTTCGAAATCTTCAACACCCATCCACTGAAATACAGACAAATCCAAGTTGCTTTCGTTGAACTTTTCAGGTTTAATTAGAAAAGAAAGCATTGGGCCAAATTGCTGGAAATCTTGAAATCTGTCAGAAAATTCTGATTCCAGTTCTTGCATGTACTTTCCAATCTCATCGACATTGACAGTGCAATGTGTCGATAGCTCTTTTATGAGTTAGAAATAGCGGAAAGTAGAAGTTTGAATATCCCTGGAAAAAACTGCTAGTTTCACAACAAATGCTTTCCAGGCTTCACAAAGATCCAGAACTGTTTGCTCTGCACCCTGGAGACAGAGGTTGAGTTTGTTTAGGTGAGCGGTGATATCAGTTAGAAACATGAGCTTACACAGCCATTTGTCATCATCCAGTTCGGGGTAGTTTTGTTCTTTTTCTGACAAAAAGGCCTTGATTGCGTCAAAACAGTTTACAAAGTGCACCAAAACCTTGCCACGACTTAGCCACCAAATGTTGCTGTGAAGTGGGATGTCGTTATAAGCACTGTCCATCTCTTCTAGCAGTGCTTGAAATTGCCTGTGAGTCAAAGCAGATCGAGCAACAAGGAAATTCACAATTCGCACCACTATATTCATCACATTATTAAAGCTCTGAATTAGAAATTTTAGCACACAGGTTTTCTTGATGGATGATGTACTGAAATTTGACTGTCAGATGGCCAATTTGATCTTCAAGCAACTTTACAAATCCCTTCTGTTTTCCGACCATGGCAGGAGCACCATCTGTTGACATCAGAAAAATAGTGTGTGTGACAACTCCTCGTTCTTCAAAACGGTTTACAAAACTTTCCAGTATATCTTCCCCCTTCGTTGTGCCATGCAGGGGTTTTAAGCAACAAAGTTCCTCTTGGATTTCATCGGAAGCACAGTATCTTGCAACAACTGCCAAACGTGGAATGTCGTTTATATCTACACTCTCATCAACTGCAACACTAAACGCTGCTGTGTTCTTTCAATGCAGTCGTCTGCTTTTCCTTAATGTTTTCTGCCATTATCTTATGCGTCTCTCAACTGTTCTGCAAAGATGGGCAGTTCTTTTATTCTAGATATGACTGTATCTTTATTTAGCAAATCATTGAACAAAATCTCCAAACTGCTGAGAAAAACTTCTTTTATATATTCCCCATCTGTGAATGGCCTTCCATTTTTTGCAATGCACTGTGGAATCTTGTAACTTCCTTCTGTAGCTTGATTTTTACTTACACTTAAGCTTTTAAAAAACACTATTTTGCTTCTCATAGGCTGCTACTGCCTTTTTGATTGATTCAGTCTTGTCTGCTTTGTCAAGAAAAGTTTTCTCGTGCTTCGTTTCAAAATGTCGAACACTTGACATGCGACAAACAACACTTTCATAACAGAAAGCACAAATAGAATGGTCTTTCTTTTCAATAAACCCAAATGGGTCTGTTCAAGCAGGCTGAAATGATTGGACATCTAGCTTCACTTTCTTAGGAGCTGTCATTTTGTCAAATGTTCCCTTCAACTCTCGGTGGCGAAAAAAATGGCAATAGAAGGTAGGCACAAGGTCAAACGCAGTGTGGTTTGAGATAAGCAATTTTAAGATGGGGGTTCTGGGCTGCACCCCCTCTTGCCTTGTGTGCAACTCTCACTGTCCTAGGCTGGAAACAGTGGGCCACATCAGGGAGGCTGCAGAGCAGTGATCCAAGGCCAGGAGAAGAGCCCAGGGTGGCCTGCAGGGACTCCAGGCCACAAAGCAGGCTGAGCAAGGGTGGAGATCTAGACCCAGGCTGGCAGGAGGTCAGCAACTGGAACCCCAGATTGGCAGCTGAGGTGAGTGAGCTGGGCCCAGTAGGGCTGAGCAGGGCCGCAGGCCTGGACCCTGTCTGGAAGGGCGCCCGTGCAAGGTAAGTGGGGCTGCCGCAGGGCAGGACCCAGCTGGCAAGGGGCCAGCAGCGGGAACCCCAGAGCGGCAGCAGGCTGAGCGGCTCAGCCTGCCGCCGCTCTGGAGTTTCAGCCGCAGGCTCCTACCAGCTGGGGTCTCAGCTCCCTGCCAGCCTGGGGTTCCTTCCCCCAAGCCGGCAGTGGGTGCTGAGTGGGACTGACAGAGGGTCCCCAGCTGGCAGGAGCCGGCGGCAGAAAGCGCCAGAACAGCGGCGGGCTGAGCAGCTCAGCCCACCCCGCGTGCCATTAAAAATTGGCATGCGTGCCACGTTTGGCACGCGTGCCATAGGTTGCTGACCCCTGCTCTATCACATCACCCCTTAGTCTCCTCTTTTCCAAGCTGAAAAGTCCTAGCCTCTTTAATCTCTCCTCATATGGGACCCATTCCAAACGCCTACTCATTTTAGTTGCCCTTCTCTGAACCTTTTCTAGTGCCAGTGTATCTTTTTTGAGGTGAGCAGATCACATCTGTAAGCAGTATTCAAGATGTGAGTGTACCATCGATTTATACAAGGGCAATAATATATTCTCCTTCTTATTCTCTATCCCCTTTTTAATGATTCCTAACATTCTGTTTGCTTTTTTGACTGCCTCTGCACACTACATGGACATCTTCAGAGAACTATCCACGACGACTCCAAGATCTTTTTCCTGATTTGTTGTAGCTAAATTAGCCCCCATCATATTGGATGTATAGTTGGGGTTATTTTTTCCAATGTGCATTACTTTACATTTATTCACATTAAATTCCATTTGCCATTTTGTTGCCCAATCACTTAGTTTTTGGATGATTTCTATGCTCTATATAGATATAATGTAGGGTTGTTGTCACGACCTGATAGGCAGTGTAGTGTGGTATGAAATCTAAGAAATTAGGAGAGCTATCACTAAGAAGTCTATATTAGTGTGGGATTTCATTTCCCATATTGACTGGGAATGTCTCACTCAGGACGAATGCGCACAAATCTTGATTACTTTAAATGACTGCTTCTTGGAGCAGTGGTACTTGGGACCGACAGGGGAGAGATCTTCATGATTTATCCTGGTGGAGACGAGGGCTGGCAGAGGGTCACTAATAGACGTTGGAAATATGGCCCATTAATATCACTTTACATCCCTGGTTGGTGGGATGACAATTGTCACGCGTGCCCCTGTTTTGTGCATTTAATTTCAAAAAGTGGGAACTATGAAATGGTGGTTGTTAAACCGAACTAAAGTACAGTGACTAAGTGAAAGTCCTGCATCGCTGGGCTTTGTTAAACATAATGAGACTCAACTTAATGTTATACCATTAAGAAACACAGTAAAAGATACTGAAAAGAGCCACTAGTCTAACTAAGCTGTGTAAAGAAAACATGTAGATAAAGACTTACTTTAAAACGTGGAGTCAATCTAGTGAAAATAGAACGGAGCATAACAGCCAAATTAAGTGAAAAATGTATAAAGAAAACCAAAGAAGTTAAGAACGGCTAGCAAAACTCAAAAGGTAAAAAATGTTTTAAGTACATCAGAAGCAAGCCTGTAAACACAAACATGGGCACCGGATGATTACAGGTATACAAAAGATATAAAGCATATAGCATGGGAGAAACAAATGGATTCTTTGCTTCATCGTCATTGGCTTGGGACGTAGAGGATTCCATCCTGGCCAGTTTGTAGGTGACAAATCTGAGGCACTGTCAAGATGTAATGCACTTGGAGAGAGGTTTTGGAATCAATCGATAAACTTAACTAACAGATCACGGACACAATGGCAATTCAACCAAGATTCTGAAAGAAGTCAATGTGAAGTTGCGGAACTATATAGTTGTACCTGTCCTTAAATAGGCTCCGTGTACCCTACCCTGGAAGATAGCTGTAACAACAATATTAAAAGGCTACTAGAGGTACCGGCAATTACGCTGGTCGTCAACGCTGACCAGGCAAATTAGTCGAAGACACATAGTAAAGAACAAATGTCAACAAAAGAAAATTATGCTCGACAAGCATGATCTGGAAAGGAAATCCTCTACCTAATCTACTAAGCTTTTGCGTCGAGGGCTCAACAACATGCAAAGGGGATCCGATGGACATGGACTTGGATTTCCAGAAACCTTTGAAGGTCTTCACCAAAGGCTCTTACGTACTAAGCTGTCATGGGATAAAAGAAGGTCTTTATGGATGAGAACTGGTTTAAAGACAGGACAAGTAGAATATGGTAATTTCAGAATGGAAGGGTCCTATTTCCAAGCTTCCTGTTATAGTTCCCTCTTAGACCAGCTCCTGCGCTCCACTCAGACTAAATCGAGAGTTGCCTCTCCCCTTGTGAGTTCCCGTACCAGCTGCTCCAGAAGCAGTCATTTAAAGTATCAGAAATTTTGTCTCTGCATTTCGTCCTGAGATGACATGTTCCCAGTCAATATGGGATAACTGAAATCCCCCTCTATTATTGAGTTCTTAATTTGGATAGCCTCTCTAATTTCCCTAGCATTTCATCATCACTATCACTGTCCTGATCAGGTGGTCAATAATAGATCCTTAATGTTATATTCTTATTAGAGCATGAAATTGCTATCCATAGAGATTCTATGGAACATGTGGATTCACTTAAGATTTTTACTTCATTTGCTTCTACATTTTCTTTCACATATAGTGCCACTCCTCCCCCTCCACACACATACACGACCTGTTCTGTCTTTCCGATATATTTTGTACTCCAGAATGATTGTGGCCCATTGATTGTCCTCAGTCCACCAGGTTTCTGTGATGCCTATTATATCAATATCCTCCTTTATCATGAGGCACTCTAGTTCATCCATCTTATTGTTTAGATTTCTAGCATTTGTGTATAAGCACTTTAAAAACGTATCACTGTTCATTTGTCTGCCTTTTTCTGATGTTTCCGATTCTTTATGTGAATGTTTCTCGTCTGATCTGGCCCTTACATTATCCTCTTCCATCCTCTGCTCCTGACTGTAACCTAGAGAATCTCTATCAATAGACTCTCAGCTAAGAGAAGTCTCTGTCCGATCCACATGCTCCTCTGCAGCGGTTGACTTTTCCTCATCTCCTAGTTTAAAAACTGCTCTGCAACCATTTTAATGTTTAGTGCCAGCAGTCTGATTCCACATTGGTTTAGGTGGAGTCCATCCTTCCTGTATAGGCTCCCCCATTCCAAAAGTTTCCCCAGTTCCTAATGAATCTAAACCCCTCTCCTCTACACCATCGTCTCACCCACGCATTGAGACACTGAAGCTCTGCCTGCCTACCTGGCCCTGCGCCTGGAACTGGGAGCATTTCTGAGAACGCCACCATAGAGGTCCTGGATTTCAGTCTCTTCCCTAGCAGCCTAAATTTGGCCTCCAGGACCTCTCTCCTATCCTTCCCTATGTCACTGGTACCTACATGTACCACAACCATCGGCTCCTCCCCAGCACTACACATAAGTCTATCCAGATGCCTTGAGAGATCCACAACCTTCACACCAGGCAGGCAAGTCACTATACAGTTCTCCCGGTCATCACAAACCTAGCTATCTACATTTCTAATGATCGAATCTCCCATTACTAACACCTGCCTTTTCCTAGTGACTGGAGTTCCCTCCCCCGGAGAGGTAACCTCAGTGTGAGAGGCAACCCCAGCACCATCTGGAAGGAGGGTCCCAACCATGGGAAGGTTTCTCTCTGCTTCCATTGACTGCTATGCTTCCCTGGGCCTTTCACCCTCCTCAACAGCACAGGGGCTGTCTGACCGGAGGTGGGACAATTCTAGTGTCCCAGAAAGCCTCATCAACATCCCACTCTGCCTCCCTTATCTCCTCCAGTTCCGCCACCCTCGCCTCCAAAGCTCGTACGTGGTCTCTGAGGGCCAGGAGCTACTTGCACCAAATGCACACATATGCCACCCACCCACAGTGCAGGTAATCATGCAAGCTACACTCAGCGCAATAAACTGGATAGCCCCCACTCTGCTGCTGGGCTTCTGCCTGCATTGTCCCCTAGTTAATGAAAGGGTTTTGTTTAAATCAAGAAGTTTTGAATGTAGTTTAGTTTACAGTTTTAAAAGAACAGCAAGGAGCCCCTGCCCCCTTCCCACTCCCCTGCGAAACTCCCTGTTAGCAGCCTCTGTTTGCAAAGCTTAAATGGAGATATACCGATCTCACAGAACTGGAAGGGACCTTGAAAGGTCATTGAGTCCAGTCCCCTGCCCTCACTAGTACTGTCCCTGACAGATTTTGGGTTTTTTTGCCTGGATCCCTAAATGGCCCCCTCAAGGACTGAACTCACAACCCTGGATTTAGGAGGCCAATGCTCTAACTACTGAGCTATCCCTCCCCCAGGTAGATGGGCCCTAAGGCTTTTCCATGCTATGTGTAGTGAAACTTGTGTTTAGGACACAGAAAGTACAAGCCAAATGGCAAAAGGAATATAAAGGGCAGCTGCATCTTCTCCGTTTTGTCTTCAATCCTGCTTCTTACCTCCAAAGCAACTTTTCTACAAACTGAAGCTCTGAACAAAGGACTGAATGAACCATCCAAGCTATGGATGTGTTCAGAGGGACTTTCAACCCAGAAAACTCACCAATACTGCTAAGAACCTGGTATATGGACTTTGAAGTCTCCCTCCCTCTATATATAAAAATATATATATGTTTATTTATATGATTAACCATTTAACAACTCTTCTTGTTCTTTTCTAATAAACCTTTAGTTTTAGACTCTAAAGGATTGGCTGGCAGCACTAATATTGACCTGGTAATGTGGCTGGCTCTTTGGTGTCAGAAGAACATTTTGTATAGTAAACAGAGTTTTTAAATAACTTCTCACTGTACTGGACCTATGTGACTGGGAGCCAGAGAACTGGAATGCAATAAAGGGGGCTGTGTGATTTCTTTTTAGCTTCTTGATAACCAGTGTGGGGGAAACAGGAGCAGTTTGACTGGTTGGTGAGTCTAATTTCAGTGTTAACCACCAGTTTTTGGAGAATCTGCTCTCCTTTTTGTCGTCTACCCTGATCATAGCATTCTCAGCGAGGCACTCCGGGTCACGCCTAGAACAGGAAGGGGCTGATACATAGCTGACAGAACATAACCCTAAGTACCCTTCCTTCTCTTCCTGCACTTCGATTTGAAGATGCAAATTCCTGTCCCAAATCTATGTTAGTGAAGAAGATTGGATCAGTTTGTTGAATCAAAATGGTGGAAAATAATGGATGTAAATTAACTGTTTGTTGCTTTTTAGAAGGTCTGCACTCTGACCATGCCAGTTCCTTCTCAGTCAAGCATGTTTTAGCATATTTGGAATGTTTTAGTGAAACCTTTGTAGTAGGGTCAGTCTTCAAAAAGGAAAACCTGGGACAAAAGTGTATCTGTATCTAAGGGCACACATGAAACATCAATAGGCTTAACTACTTAGTAACTTGGGGACTCGTGTTCTTGGGTTTCACTTCTAGAATTGCAACATTGTCATTGTGGACACTGCATCTTTTTATGTTGGGGGAATAAATCTGCTGTGAAGCAAGTCATACAGCATGGGTTTTGGATTTCATTTTATAAAAATATCCTACTAATTTTTTGGATTTTGGGGGGGGATTGGAGAATAAAATAATTTTTAGCCAACAGAGTATAATAAATGCACTTGGGCTCCCTATGAGAGGTGAGTAGGCAGGTAAAGCAAAGCAACAAGGAAAAATGACAAGCTTTTAGTATGACAGAACCACTGGCAGATGCTAGTTTTGGGGCAAGAAAATGGTGGCCCATGTCTCTATTTAATCAGGGGAGACTGAAGCACTTGTATGTACTGAGCCAGGTACTGGCTTATACATATGCTCCCTTCCCATATCAATATACCCAATAGAGTAGAAAGTGCAGTGCACCAATTTGGCAGGCCAATGCTGATCCACTGCATATGTTACTGATATGAAGGAGGCTGGCTCACCCTCTCTCAGCCATGGTTGGGGTAGCTGGCTCAGATGCACCAGGTAGGGATAAGAACATGAGTGATTGGCTCTTATGTACTTACAAGGGGTATGGCTGCAGAAAAAAATAAAGGTGATGTGTGGTTTGAGTTTCCATTTCCCAATCTCAGTCCCTGGGCTGAAGATGCTGCCCTGTTGGTGTGAGACTGCCAGCCACAGCTGGTGGATGAGATACCTGGAGGGCAAAAAAGGGTTACTGAGAATCACTTCCTTAACTTAGGACAGAGGAAGAAGTAAAGATAATAAATTAAGGTCCACAAATGGAGCCCTGCACTAATACAAAATTTGTATCCACATCCAATCCATGATCCACAAAAGTGGACTGTGGATATTCGTAGATTTGCAGGGCTCTAAATATATAAAATTTGGATCTGCATCCAGCCACAATCCGCAAAAAATGGTTCATGGATATCTGTGGATTTGCAGGGCTCTACCCACAAACCTCTAGGCAGTTGACACTGAAATGCACTACAGTGAGTCAAGTGGCTGGTTAGTCTTCTGTAGGCAGATAGGATCCAAAAAAGTCTCCACAAGGACACCTGCTGTCTGATCAGAAGCTTCATAGTGAGCCCAAAAGACCTGGAACCAGCCCCATGTGAAGAGCTATTTTTGCAAAGTCTGTATACAATGAGCAGGAAGAAGCCTGGGTATGTAGGACAGGAGAGGGGCCCTAAAGGGGGAAAAAAACAGACCTGTGCACAGGACAGAAACATATTGCCTGTGGAAGGAACATGAGAGGTGTTAGCCTCTCCCATTCTCTTCTTGCACAGCTTAGCTCATTGGAGAGGGGAAAGGGGCTGTGTTCCAAATGTTACAGGTGAAGGACACATGCATTTACATTACAATAGCATAAACGTCCTGAGGAAAGTGGATGAGCCCAAACAGACCACTAAACAGATGACACCACAAGGGGCTTAACGTCTCACCTCTGGAAACTCCTCTTGGCAATGACTTCAGCATGACTGTCGTTGAGAATATCCCCTGCAGCAGCATCCAAAAAAAATTAAATAATCCAACATTACTGTGGACCAGACAGAAGGAAAAAGTCACATGCAACAAGTAGAGCACCATCTAATGAGGTAGACTTGTGCAGTCTGTCAGTCCTGCCCCAGCATTTTGTGGGTCTGACACTAGTATAAGTGCAGTTGTCTGAACTAGACTATCCTATGGTATTAAAACAACTCATTTACCATAAATGCTTACTGTCACACTCCTGCACCATGGTGCAGTGACTCTTGCCGCACACTACTAACCCAGAGGACCATCACCTAAAGCCACACCTCTTTGGGCTATGATCCAGTCAGACCCTACAAGGTAAGCAGGACTGGGACAGTACTTGAATGGGAGACCTGTAACAATCTCATTCCACAGCATTCAGAGCAGGCATTTGTAACAGTGATATGGAGTATATGGGTGTGCACACTGGGAAACAAAAAATTTATTCACCACACTGGATGTGGGCCCACTGGAAATGAACTTCCAAAAGCATTTAGGATTGCAGAGCTGTATCTTCAGTGATCTCCTTAACTGCCCTCCTTTAAAAAACAGCCAACGGGTAAGACACTAAGAAACACAGCATTCCAGACAAAAGCCAAGGAATTCTCAGAGCTAATGCTTCAGGATGGTTTTAAAAACAGCAGAGGCTGGTTGGATCATCTGTTAACAACGTAAATAAAAGTTAGAATGTTCCTCTACTAATGTTAGAGAAGGTAACATTCAGTGTCGATAGGATGAAAATTGGTGATGTTTTGACATTTGATAATGAGTCCTTGTTAATATACTAAAGGCTGCTAATAGATCTGGGATATATTTACTGAAGAGAACTGAAATATTTACTAAATTTGAATGCATTTTGCCTGTTACAAGCAAAATTTCTTCTGATAAAATAGGTGCGGGAGGAATTTTGTGTGTCTGATTCAGAGGATGACGACTCTTGTCTACAAAAATTCAATCTTAGAAAGCTTTAGACCATCAGAAAGCCTCCACCTGTTCTAGGAACATAAAAGTGCTGGAAATATTAATGTACAGAAATAAATTTGAGTTACTACAAATGTTACAGTGAAATATCTATAGGTGAGTCTAATTAATTTCCTGTTTCAGAATCAAAAATTGTAAAGATTTTACCCATGTATGAGGATCATGGAAATTTCCATAGTGGACCAGACCAAAGTCTATTTAGTCCAGTATTCTCTCTCTCTCTCTCTCTCTCAGTGTCCAGAACTAGCTGTTTCAAATCAAGGTGTAAGAGACCTGCAGTAGACATACATGGGTAATATCTCTCCCCTACATAGATCTCATCCTAGTCTTTACTAGTTAGAGATTGACTTAAGGTCTGAACCACAAGGTTAAATAATCCTTCCAAAATTAGGCATAATTAATTTTAGAATATGACCTCTGGATAGGTCTTGATATCCATATAGATGTCCAATCCCTTTTTAAATCTAAAGTTCTTGACTTCAAATTACTCCTTGCAGCACTGACTGCCACACTGTAATTGCACGTTGTGTGAAAGCGTATTTCCTTTTATGAGTTATTAATTTACTACCTTTTGATTTCATTGACTGTTCCTTTGTTCCTATTAGACAAGAACAACAGAAGCTCCTGCTCTTCCTTGTATAGACCATTCATTATTTTATTATTTTTATCATGTCCCCTCTTAATCATCTCCTCTCTAAGGTAAACAATACCAATCTTTTCAGTCTCTCTTCATGTGACTTTTTCAGGGTCTTCATCATGTTTGCTCTTCTCTGAAACCCCTCCCATTCTGAAATATTGTTTTTGAGATGGGAGTGTGGACCCAGTACTGCACAGGTCACATTACTGATTTATATAAAGAAATACTATTTTTGGTATTCTCCATGCCATTCCTCATGCATCCGAACCTTGTTTGCTTTTTTGATGCAGAGGTGTCTAAGCAGTCTACAGTGATGCCCAGATAGTCCAAAATTTTGCTACCTCAGCACTCACCTAGTTTTGAGATTATTTAATATTAAACACGGGACCTAGTACAGAATCTTGAGGCCCCACTGTTAATCTTTTTCAATGATGAAAACTGACCATTTAGTCCATTTTCCTTTCTATCTCCTAGATAGCTTTTGATTCACAATACTATGCCTCTCACACCATAACTACTTAGCTTCTTTAATAGCCTCTAGTGAGGGACCCTTTTGAAAGGCTAAATAAATGAGGCCAACATTTCCCCTTTATCCGTTACTTTATTGATATGTTCAAGAAATTCTAAAGAGATTAGATGATTTTCCTCTGCAGAATCCATGCTGACTAGACCCTATTAAATCATGATCTTCTAGGTGTTTTGTTGGTTGAATCAAAAATTTAAAAACAGAACTAATTTGCCAGGTATACATGTCAAGTTAATTGGTCTATATTACCCCAAATTACCTAATAGAGCAGTGGTTCTCAACCAGGGGGTCCGTGGCCCCATGGGAGTATGTAAGCCCTTTCAGGGGACCGCGGGACCCCAAGGCTGAAGCCCAGACCCTGAGCCCCGGCGCCTCCTGCCGCAGGGCTGAAACCCCGTGCCTCTGCGCCCCCCGCCACAGGGCTGAAACCCTGAACTGTGGGGCTGAAACTCTGAGCACTGGTTCCCACCCCGCCACCCCCACTGCAATGCCACAATAGGGCAGTCCCAGGAGCAGCTCCACATATCTTTGAAAACTCATGGCGAACGGGGGAGGTCCCGGATGACTGGAAAAAGGCTAATGTAGTTGTCGTCTTTTAAAAAGGGAAGGAGGAGGCCGGGGAACTACAGGCCAGTCAGCCTCACCTCAGTCCCTGGAAAAATCATGGAGCAGGTCCTCAAGGAATCAATTCTGAAGCACTTAGAGGAGAGCAGTGATCAGGAACAGTCAGTGTGGATTCACCAAGGGCAAGTCACGCCTGACTAACCTAATTGCCTTCTACGAGGAGATAACTGGGTCTGTGGATGAGGGGAAAGCAGTGGATGTGTTATTCCTTGACTTTAGCAAAGCTTTTGATACGGTCTCCCACAGTATTCTTGCCAGCAAGTTAAAGAATTATGGGCTGGATGAATGGACTATAAGATGGATTGAAAGCTGGCTAGATCGTCGGGCTCAACGGGTAGTGATCAACGGCTCCATGTCTAGTTGGCAGCCGGTTTCAAGCAGAGTGCCCAAGGTGGTTTGTTCAATACTTCATTAATGATCTGGAGGATGGCATGGACTGCACTCTCAGCAAGTTGCAGATGACACGAAACTTGGAGGAGTGGTAGATACGCTGGAGGGTAGGGATAGGATACAGAGGGACCTAGACAAATTAGAGACTGGGCCAAAGAAACCTGATGAGGTTCAACAAGGACAAGTGCAGAGTCCTGCACTTAGGACGGAAAATCCCATTCACTGTTACAGACTGGGACCAAATGGCTAAAAGCAGCTCTGCAGAAAAGGACCTAGGGGTTGCACTGGACCAGAAGCTGGATATGAGTCACAGTGTGCCCTTGTTGCAAGAAGGCTAACAGCATTGGGGCTGTATAGTTAGGGGCATTGCCAGCAGATCGAGGGACGTGATCATTCCCCTCTATTCGACATGGTGAGGCCTCATTTGGAGTACTGTGTCCAGTTTTGGGCCCCACACTACAAGAAGGATGTGGAAAATTGGAAGAGTCCAGCGGAGGGCAACAAAAATGATTAGGGGGCTGGCGCACATGACTTATGAGGAGAGGCTGAGGAACTGGGATTGTTTAGTCTGCAGAAGAAAAGAATGAGGGGGGATTTGATAGCTGCTTTCAACTACCTGAAAGGGAGTTCCAAAGAGGATGGATCTAGACTGTTCTCAGTGGTACCTGATGACAGAACAAGGAGTAACGGTCTCAAGTTGCAGTGGGGGGAGTTTAGGTTGGATATTAGGAAAAACTTTTTCACTCAGAGGATGGTGAAGCACTGGAATGGGTACCTAGGGAAGTGGTGGATCTCCTTCCTTAGAGGTTTTTAAGGTCAGGCTTGACAAAGCCCTAGCTGGGATGATTAAGTTGGGAACTGGTCCTGCTTTGAGCAGGGAATTGGACTAGGTGACCTCCTGAGGTCCCTTCAACTCTGATATTTTATGATTCTATATACCCCTCTTTCTCTCCCCGCCACTGACGCCCCACCCCTTGGCCAGGTCAGAGGCGAGAAGCCAGAGTTGGGCAGTGTGGGAAGCTACTGCTCTGGCTGGTACCATGGAGCAGGAGCCACAGCATTCTCCCATCTGCCACTGTTGCTGGTGCCTGGGGTTGCTGCTGCTCCTCAGCTCACACAGCTGGTAATAGCCACCCAGACAGGAGGACTCCTGCTCTGGCCGGCAGAGCCCTTGGGGAGCAGTGACCACAGGCGAGGCCTCCTGGCACACAGCTCCTAGTTACTCCCGCACTGTAACCCTGCACCACCCCCCTGCCCGCACACAGCTCCTTGCTACCCCTGCCCACACAGCCCCTAACTACCCCCCTGCCTGCATCCTGAACTACCCCTCTGCCTGCACCCAGCCCCTCGCTATCCCCTCCCTGCACCCTGCATGGTTTTCAAACTTTTTGAGCTGAAGCCCCATCACACCCAATCCAGACAGGCTGGGTGGCCTGCTGAGGTGAGTCAGGGGGTAGAGGTGGCACTGCCTTCCTGGCCCCACTATACAGAGCTGGCCAAGCCCTGCTGGCCCCTTCCCCCCCAAAAAACAGAAGTCAAACTATGCCTATGCCGAGGGCCTACCCCTGGCCTAGAGCCCCAAGTCCCCTACCTCCCTCGCTGGGCCCTGAAATTTTTATAGCATGTTGAGGGGGTCTCAGAAAGAAACAGGTTGAGAACCCCTGCCCTAGAGCCTTTTTTAAAGTACATTTGCTACCCTCCAAGTCTCTTGAACAGTAGCTGTTTTTAATGAAAGATTGCATATTTTTGTAAGCAGTTCAGATACTTCATATTTGAGCTCCTTCAGAACTTGATGACAGACCGTCTGGGCCTGGTGACTTAATGCATTTAATATTACTGATTTGCTCTAGCATCTCTTCTCCTGTCATCTCAAGATCTGAGACTACCTCCTCTTTGTTACCAGGAAACAGCAGATATGGGGTAGGAATCTCCTTTTTGAAGGTGAAGAATGATGCAAAGAAACCATTTAGCTTCTCAGAAATGTCCTTTTTGCCAATCTCATATCTATGTAATGCACTTTAAAGCACATATCCTTGCTTTCTTTACATTTTAATGCAATCATATGCACTTCCATCACTGTACTATATAATGCATTTCCCCGTAATCTCTTGCACTTTATTAAATTATTAAACTTAAATATCACAAAATGCATATACATTCTAGCTGTCTTTTTGCCTTAGACTATGTTTTGAGATTGCTAATAGCACCAAAGAAACTTTCCTTATTCTCTTAACAGATTTGTCGGGCTACCAATGCTACCTGAGATTATTAAAGCAAAATTTAATTTTAAAATCTAGTTGACTTTTCAACTGTGGTACTCTTTGTTTAAGTTTCATTGCACTCAACTTAGATGATGAAAAAACCTACTCAATTTCACTCATATTGTCTGGTAAATTTCACCCTTTAGATCTTACAAGACATCATATGGGTTGCAATCAATGCAATAAAAAAAATTAAGTTAAAATGTGTTTATATGCAAAATGCACTATAGAGCACAGAAACAGCTTTGCCAGACCTGCTCTCTTTTCTTGCTATACTTTGTCTTCCCCGGAATCCAGAGATAGAGGTAAAGAGGCTTGTATTGAAAGGCTCTTGGCCATGTCTCCTCCCTGACATGAGTCTCTGTGGCCTCTCCACTCTGCAAAGAGGAGTAGTCAAGTGCAGTCTGGTCCTCCTCTGTTATGAATATGCATAGTAAGGGAGGAGACAGGATGAATAACTTCTCACAGCAGCTCTCAGTTACTTATAGAGAAATCAGTGCAGTATCTAGCTGCTGATCACAGCTAAATAAGAGGGGTTTTCTCTCACTCCTCTGGAGCTTGGTTACTGTGGTGTTTTTCACAATAGGCTCTGAAGGAATCAGACTAGAAAACAAGATTTGCCTTTTCTGTTGTTTTTGTAAACATGGAGTACATTTGGGACCTACACTACCTGACAATGTCAATTTGTATGGCTTTTGTCAGTTCCTCTTAAGGGCTGTGGACAGTGGGAGCTCAGTGCAGCAAACCTAGCTGGTAATGTTGGGACTTTGTCTTGTACTGTTGTTGCATTTCAGGAGGCTGAGCTCATACCAGTGACAAGTAATGAAAAGGCCAAGATCGGTAGTTTAGTTTCTACATGATACTTACCAGTTTTCCTCATTCTTGTATGGCCAATGCATTTAGTTCCAGTCCCCATAGCAACAACTTCCTTAGTTACTAAAAAAGAAAATACTAAAGTTAGCCGAACCACTTCCAAAAGCATCACCCTAATTTGATCATTTCAATCAGACAGCACATGGGGACACCACATGAGACAAGGTACAAGAGGAGGGATGAAGTAACACCTGTCTCTCTCACACACACCCCACTGGAGGGGGAGGCTATGTACCAGACACACACTGAGATGAGGAAAGTCATATACCAGGCACAGCATCAGTGTAGGGGGAAAGACGTGGCATGTGGCAAGGGAAGAGGGGAGCACTGACATGAGGTCCTACACACAGACAACACAAGGTGACCACCAATTCAGGGACCCCAAATAGGGAAGATGATATAAGGAGAATGCACCATACAATGCATAGCACAAAGGAGATGTGGATGAGGCAAGTTTACCCTTACCCCTTTTTAAAGGAGACCTGCTAAGAAAAAAAAAGATTGGGTTAGTATCCTTTTTCGGATTCTATGAAGAATGTCAAAAAATCATAGAATATCAGGGTTGGAAGGGAACTCAGGAAATCATCTAGTTCAACTCTCCACTCAAAGCAGGACAAATCCTCAGTTTTTTGTTTGTCTGTTTTTGAAAACACACCCGTTCCCTAAATGACTCCCTCAAGGATTGAGCTCACAACCCTGGGTTTAGCAGGCCAATGCTCAAACCACTGATCTATCCCTCCCCCCGTGTGTGGGTTTGTTTTTTATTTTACATCAGAAATTCAGATCTTGCCTATTTCACTGCACACTGGTCAGTTTCACATCAGAACACATGGTAGAGAAGGTCTACATTTGCTAAGTGACTAGTGATTTTGGATGCCTAAAGAGAGACTTTAAAAGAGTGGGTGCTCAGCACTGTCTGAAAGGCAGGGACCTCTAAGATGCATCAAGTTGTGCACTCAAAAAATTATTACCCACTTCTGAAAACTTAAACTGCTATTTTTCAACAGCTTAAATGATTGCTTCTTGGAACAGCTAACTCCAAAGTGAACAGAGGAGAGGTTATGTTTAGGAGTTGGTTCAGGAAGTAACTGTAGCTGAGAAATTGAAGCAAAAGTGATCAGAAGATAATTTCTTCAATATTATCATGGGAAGAACATCAAAAACTATAAAGAGGGATTTAACTCACCTAAAAAGTCAGAAGTGAGGAAACTTAAGGAAACCTTTAGTCTCAGAATAACTAAACTAAATAACTGTAACAAATACAGAAGACTTGTATGCCCCCAAACAAAAAAGAAGCTGGAAAGCAAAAAATTAAGCCGTTATGGCTAACTGGCAAGGTTCAAGAAGTTATGCAAATCAAAGCAAGCATCCATCAGAAAAATGGAAATCCAGCCCAAGCCAGGCATAAACTACAGCATGTAATCACTTCTGTAACTTCCTCTTTAATTAAGGACAGAATTGGAAGAACAAATAGCCAAAGACATAATTTAAGTACATCAGAAATAGGAAGCCCACAAAAAAATTGGTGGTTCCACTGAATCACCAGATTAAGCAATCACAGAGGACAAGGACATCACAGAAAAGGTAAACGTAGCACTGTCAGAGACTGCGGTGTCAAAGGAGACACTGATAAATTAACCAGCAGCACGTACATCCAGGAGTTCAGAAGGAGCTTAAGGATGAAGTGGATGAGCTACTACCAAAAATATGCACTCATTAAAAATAAATTATTATGCCAGGGGACTGAAAAGTAGCAAACGTCTTTCTGTCCAGCCCTAAGAGTGATCCTGGAAATTACAGACCAGCAAGTTTTACTTCAGTACTATGTAAAGCAGCTGAAGAGATAACTACAGACTTATGTATCAGAGGGGTAGACGTTAGTCTGGATCTGTAAAAGTAGCAAAGAGTCCTGTGGCACCTTATAGACTAACAGACATATTGGAGCATAAGCTTTCATGGGTGAATACCCACTTCATCGGATGCATGTAGTGGAAATTTCCAGAGGCAGGTATATATTGCAAGCAAGAAGCAGGCTAGAGATAACGAGGTTAGTTCAGTCAGAGAGGATGAGGCCCCTCTTCTAGCAGTTGAAGGTGTGAACAGCAAGGGAGGAGAAACTGCTTTTGTAGTTGGCTAGCCATTCACAGTCCTTTATTTAATCCGAGCTGATGTGTCATTGCATGAGATAACTGAAGCTCAGCAAGTTTCTCTGACAGTCTGGTCCCTGAAGTTTTTTTTGTGAGGATGGCTACCTTTTAAAATCTGCTATTTTGTCCAGGGGAGATTGAAATGTTCTCCTACAGTTTTTGTAATATTGCCATTCCTAATATCTGATCGTGTCCATTTATCTTTTCCGTAGGGACTTCCAGTTTGGCCGATTGTACCATAGCAGAGGGGGCCTTGCTGGCATATTGAAAGGCGTATTATTACATTGGTGACGTGCAGGTGAATGAACGGTGATGCGGTGTGTGCTTGATCGGTTTTAGGTCCTGTGATGGTCGCTGGTGTTAAATAGTGGGCATAGTTGGCATCTAGGTTTGTTGCAATGGATTGTTCCTGAGTCGGAGTTACTATGGTACGGTCGTGCAGTTTACTGGTGAGTATGCTTCAGGTTGGCAGGCTGTCTGCGGGGACGACTGGCTGTCCAACCCAAGGCCTGTGAAGTGAGGATCATTGTCCAGGATGTGTTGCCAGATCTCGATGAATGCGTTGGAAGGGTTTTAGCTGGGGACTGTATGTGATGGCTAGTAGAGCTTCTGTTTTGCGTTTCTTTCTTGGGTTTGTCTTGCAGTAGGAAGCTTCTGGGTACACATCTGGCCTCCATTTGATCTGTTTCTTATTTCCTCGCTGCCGAGTATTGTAGTTGAGAATGGTTGGTGAAGATTTTGTAGGTGTTTGTCTCTGTCGAGGGAGTTGGAGCGAGATGCGGTTTACTCAGTGCTTGGCTGTTAGACAAATGGATGGTTGTGGGTTGCGCCAGGATGGATAGCTGAGGCATGAGGTAGGCACAACGGTCGTAGGTTTTCGGTATAGGTCTGGCTGTAACGGTGACCATCATTTATTTGCAACCGGGTGCTCTAGGAAGTGGAGACTCTCCTGTGATAATTGTCCAGGCTGAGGTTATGGTAGGGTGGAAGCTGTTGAAATCTTTGATGGAATCTTTCCAGAGTCTCCTTCCCCATAGGGTCCAGATGATGAAGATGGTCATCAATGTAGGCATAGGAAGTAAGGGGCATGAGCGGACGAGAGCTGAGGAAGCGTTGTTCCTTGGTCAACCATAAAAAGTGTTGGCATTATTGTGGGGCCATGCGGGTGCCCATAGCAGTGCCACTGATCTGGAGGTATATATTGTCATCAAATTTGAAATAGTTGCATGTGAGGATAAAGGCACAGAGCTCAGCAACCAGTTGTGCAGTGGCATCATCAGGGATATTGTTCCTGACAGCTTGTATTGCATCTGTGTGTGGGATGTTTGTGTAGAGAGCCTCTAAATCCATGGTGGCTAGGATAGTGTTTTCTGGAAGGTCACCGATGCATTGTAGTTTTCTCAGGAAATCAGTGGTGTCACGGAGATAGCTGGGAGTGCTGGTGGCACAGGGTCTGAGTAGAGAGTCCACATATCCAGACAGTCCTTCAGTGAGAGTGCCAATGCCCGAGATGATAGGGCGTCCAGGGTTTCCGGGTTTGTGGATCTCGGGTAGTAGAATAACCCTGGTCGGGGCTCTAAGGGTATGCAACAGACATATGCAACACCAAGATAGAGAGGATACTATAGGGACAAACAAGCACAGCTTCTGTAAAGGAAAACTGTGCCTCTTCAATCTTTGAGCATGTCAGGAAAACAGAGGATACAGAAGAACATGTGAATAGGTCATTAATGAAAGTGCCAATAAATTATAAGTAACATGGGGAGAGCAGTAAATTTTTGTCATGGATCAAAACTGTCTAAGAGAGGAAACAAAGTAGAAATAACCAACCACTTCCCATGATTAAGTGTCTAACAGCAGGTCCACCAAGGATCCATATTAAGACTAGTGTTAAAATATATCTAACAATGATCTGGAGAAAGGGGAGAGTGATGACCTGGCCACATCCACCATTCCAGCTACCTAGTCACTATGTCTGACACTTTCCTTAAACCGCCCTTCCCTCACCCTCTCCATGCAAAATTTTGCTCTTTCAAATAGAAGATTGACAAAAATCTACCACGAAATCTTTGTATCTCCTTTTCCTATATTTTCCCTCATCAGTGACAGAGGTTTGTCACTTGCTCTCCTCCTCTAAACCTTCCACATGCAGCAGTGACCACATCCATCACCCTCCTGCCTCATGACCTCCTTTGCCCCCTCATTCCTCCCTCACACTCCTCTTTAATCTCACTCACCTCTGACCCCTTCCCCTCACAACATGAGAATGCTGAAAGTGCCATCTCTCAACCCCACCCGCTTCTCCAAATATTGCCCACCCTATCTCCTTCTCCCCTTCACCACCAAATATGAGAACATGCCATGTGCAACCACTGTCTAGAGTTCCTCTTCTGCAGCTCCATCTTGGACCCCCCACTCCAGTTTGACTTCTATCCCCTCAGCTCCACCGAAACTGCTCTCCCCAAGATTTCTATTGCCTCTTCTTGGCCCAAACCGAGAGCCTGTAATTCTGTAACACTCCTTGAAATCTCACCATCTTGGCTTTTGTGGTTGTCCTCTCACAATTCTCCTACCTCTCAGATCACTCCTTCAGTTTCTTTCAATTGAGCCTCTTTTTCCACTCTCCAAACAGGTCCTACAGCTGCAAACCTCCATAAAAATGGTATGTATTTCACTGTGATCCTGTCCCCTCATCCTTTGTAGTCACTTGTCTTCTTAGACTGCACAGTCTGAGGCAGGAACTACCTCTTCATATGCATTGCTACAGCACCCAGTACAACAAGGCCCGAATCTGGATTCATAGCACCCTGAACACAGTGATCATTTCTAGTCACCTCTTCTCAGGAAAGATACAACAAAATAGAAGAGTTCCAGAGAAAGGCAACACGGATGACTAGAGTCCTGGAAAAACTTCTGTATAAAGAGAGATTGAAGAGACTTGGACTGTTTCAGTCAGAGAGGGGATATGATAAAATGCATATAAAACAATTAATGGTATAGAGAAGGTCAGTTGGGGACTCGTTTGTGCTCTTTCATAATACAAGAACAAGGAACATTCATTGAAATCGAAAGGCAGTACATTTCATCATCGGTGATCCCTCAGTTCAAGGATGATCTCTACCACGGATTTACATACTAGTCCTGAGATGACTCAGGAGTCCAATCCTGGAACCACAAATCCACCGCGGTAGGTACAGACATTTCTTGGCGGGTCAGCTGCCTGTTGGGAGAAAGTTCTTTTTCCTTCCTTTACATTTAAAAAGTAATAAAATACTTGTGCACATTGAACAACTGACATGTGGAACTCTCTGCCACAAAATGTCACCAAGGCCAAGGGTTTAGGAGGATTAAACATGAATAATGATAACATCCACATTATATGGCAGTCTAATCTCTCATGCTTTGGGATGTAAATCAACCACTACCTGATGAGGGTTAGAATGTGGGACAAGAAGTGACGCTAGTCAGAATGGGGAAACACTGAAAAATGAGCTGGGACACTGTTTCAATCTGGTGAGGATAGTAAATCTGGGGGAGTTTCTAGGAAAGAGCAACACCAAAGAGCCATCTCACTGAAGGCACACAATGTCCATTCATCAAAGTGATGCAAAGACTCCCCACTAACCCTGGATGACCAGGTAGCATCAATATCTAAAAATGCCACTTTTTACCTCCAGCTCACTAGGAAACTCCTCCCTTTCCTCCCAGATGAGGATCTGATCACAATGATGCACACATTTGTCACCTCCAGGCTAGATTACAGTAATTCACTGTGTCTGAAGCAGAATGTAAGAATAATGCAAAGCTCCAGTGGATATGGAGTGCAGTTGTCCACCTCTTCCATGGTTTAGGGTGCCATGAAAATGTTAACCCCATGGCACTGTCCCTCCACTGGCTTCCAGTCCATTTCCAATGCCAGTTTTAAAACTGCTTGAAGATTAGGACCAATTAATGACTCAAGACCAGTTACATTAGAGATCAAATTCCAAACTGTAAAATGCCAAGAGAGTTGGGCCAATGCAGATCACAAAGTCCAGAACAAAGCATGTGACAGCCAGGGACAAAGTGGTCTCAGTCAAAGAGATGTGGCTATGGAACAAACTTCCAGAGAGCAGAAGACTGCAGAGTTCGAGCCCCTTCACAAGTGTTGCAAAACCTTCCTCCAGAAAGAGTCCTTCCACCAAGACAAGAATGATATTCACAACACCAACCACGCCTCCTATGTACCACACTCACAACACACACATACAAACCGCCAGCCCCTGAAGAGTTTTCAAAAGCCAGAAAGGGAGAAGAGTAAGACACTCTGTAAAGCCCACTAGGAACTTTGTTATTGCCAGTCTATTTTACATGGGAAGTGATCAGACAGTACAATGATATGCGGCACAACGAAACTCTAGGTGATTGATATAAACAGAAAGGAAGGGACATCTTCCTTTGAGCAGATTATGCCATTGTTTTTCATTATAGAGTTTCTCAGACCTTCCTGTAAAGCAGCCGAAAATGGGCACTGTCAGAGACAGGATACTGGACTAGGAAGACCACTGATCTGATCAGGTCTCACAATAATTATGTACTCCATTTTTCCTGAGAGAAGATAATTTTGCTAGAGTCACATCTCTGTCCATTCAAATAAGATCTGCAAAAGATCTCACTTTACTTTTCAGGGTCCACCAATAGAGATCTCCACCAAACAGGAAAAATAATTTAACATTCCTGATGTTTCTAGGATAAAAGTAAGAGAAAGAATTCAAACACTTTCTAGGCAAAAAACCTCACATTTTTTTCATAGAATCATAGAATATCAGGGTTGGAAGGGACCTCAGGAGGTCATCTAGTAAACCCTCTGCTCAAAGCAGGACCAATTCCCAATTAAATCATCCCAGCCAGGGCTTTGTCAAGCCTGACCTTAAAAACCTCTAAGGAAGGAGATTCCACCACCTCCCTAGGTAACCCATTCCCGTGCTTCACCACTCTCTGAGTAAAAAAGGATTTTCCTAATATCCAACCTAAATTTCCCCCACTGCAACGTGAGACCATTACTCCTTGTTCTGTCAACGGGTACCACTGAGAACAGTCTAGATCCATCCTCTTTGCAACCCCCTTTCAGGTAGTTGAAAGCAGCTATCAAATCCCCCCTCATTCTTCTCTTCCGCAGACTAAACA
>NC_133787.1:43608509-43616576 GCF_003597395.2 Chelonoidis abingdonii | reverse complement strand
TGTTAGTCTGGATCTGTAAAAGCAGCAGAGAATCCTGTGGCACCTTATAGACTAACAGACGTTTTGGAGCATGAGCTTTCGTGGGTGAATACCCACTTCGTCAGATGCATGAGAGGCAGCACCCTAACACATTGAGGGGTTGTACCTCAATACATCAGGAGTGATGTGTAACTTGTTTGTACCTGTGTATAAGAATCCACCCCAAGGTGTCTTTCTCTGGCCTAGGGAGCAGTGGTAAATCCTGCCACTGACTTGAACCGGGCCATTGTCAAAGAGCACATATGTACTAGCAGTGGTTCTCAAACTTTTGTACTCGTGACGCCTTTCACATAGCAAACCTCTGAGTGCAACCGCCTTTATAAATTAAAAACTTTATATATTTAACATTATAAAAAATGCTGGAGGCAAAGTGGGATTTGCGGTGGAGGCTGACAGCTTGTGACTCCCCCATGTAATAACCTCGCAGCCCCGAGGGCTCTCAGCCCAGTTTGAGAACCTGTGTATTAGCAGAACTGTAGATATCTGATCCAGGGAGCTAGAGACTGTTTCGTTTGGCAATAAACCTGGACAGGTGCCTTCGTACCTTATCAGAGTCTGTGGTCACTGGGCAGTTCACTTGAGATCTGCTGTGCCAGCTATCTGCGCAGAGCTGGGACCACACACAGGGAGAACACATACAAACACAGCCGATTTATCAACATTGGATAGAGCAGAACACCATACCGGTGATGTCTGATGATATTGGGGGCCTCTGCTGCAGGTGATGGGCATCTCAAAGCCATGGCCTGGAGTAGGGAAGCACCTAACTGCAGACTGCATTTGCCTAGGGCTAACGCTGAGGATTAAGAGTCCCTACTGCTGCCATCGCAAGGTTCAAGCATGCTCAGCCTTGGAATTGCCAGCCCTCCTTTAGCTAGAAGCTACAGCTGTCTAAGGCTGGCCTTTGGCAATCATCCCCATGGCTACTGGGGGCCATTAAGATAGGAGCAGAGAAAAAAAAACTGGAGTTAACCTCAAGGAACAAAGGTCACCAGTAGAAAAGGAATGTCAAAGGGAGCAGGGAAAGAGGAAGGGCAGGCTTACAGGAGGACAATAGGACTAACTGACTGGGGAGCACAACCAAGGTAGAAGGGGAACACACGTGAGGAGAGGTGTTAGTGACCAGGTAGTGGAATAGCATGTAGATTGGAGCAAAGGGGAAAAGGCTGGTGATTTCAGGGTCCCAATGGCTAATTGCTCACTGAGCCAGGGGTGGGGAAATGGTGTTTACAAGTGGCTTGCTCAAATGGCAGGATGGGCACCAGGGGAGGAGATTGTCAGAACTGATTGGATATCTGCTGGCTGTGGAACTTGGTTGAGCTGAGGCCAGGACCACATATAGTGACTGGTGAAATAGGGTGGTACGGGTGACATCATCACAGAACTTCTGAATAAGGAAGGAGCTAAATCTGCGAAGAGTTTCCCCTGATCACTATGAAAGTTCTGCTCAGTGGACACTGGTAAACCCACATATGTACAGCTCAATGAGAAAAACGGGGGGCTGAGGAAGCTGTGTATAGTAATACATATAGGCTTGCAGAGGTGTGTGATCAAAATGAAAAATGTCTCAGATTCAGTAGCGGTTTACTATGGTGTCAATGGTGCTGCCATTAGGCCCACGTCAGAAGGGGCCCACAGATATGTTTGGCACCAGGCCCACAAACGGTTAATCCAACCCTGTACCTCCCAGCCCAGTGCGAGTTCCTAGCAAGCGGGAAAATGGAGGAAAAACTGCAGCTCTGCCAGGCTGGAACCAAGCTTGGGCTCCCAACTGATCATGCAGGACAGGGATCTACATCTCTTGCAGACCTGTCACAGGTGGGAGAAACCCCTTCAAACCACATGCTTCAGCCCAGGAAGTCCAAACCTGGCTGCACACAGGCAGGTAAAACCCTGGATTAGGCACAGCTGCTGCCACCCCACCACCTTCCATACAAACACCAAGCAAGAGGAGGCAGGGTAGTGCCATCTTTTATTCATTTACAGGAACCACGATACAGCAGCTTCTGCTGGTCTCCTCAAGGCAGGAACAGCCTTTGGCCATGACCCTTCATTACTGAAGACAAAGCAAACATCTGCCTCCCAACCGGACATAGGCAAGGATCAGCTGCCCCTCACACTGAGGTGCCTTCAGCAGAAGGACTAGGCTCAACCTCCTTCTTATTGTCTTCAGGTTTCATAGCAGGAAACAGCAGCACTTCCTGTGGAGGGGAATCCAACACCATCAGTTTCCATCCTCTCCCTATTCCTCACCTCCCATTCACATTCCTTTTTGCATAAAAATAAGAGCCCCTAAACTAGCAAATTGTAAGTACTTGAATCATGCATACTTCAAACCCTCTTTACTTCCTCAATGCTCAAGTTAGATTTCCCCAGGTCCCATAACGAACATCATGAAACTGCAGGTGTCAGGGAGAAACCCCCGGAAAATGGCTAATTCAGAAGGCAATTTTAATTTTTACCACTGTGCCATTTAATCCCCCACAATGGTGCTTATGGAGTTTGGATTTCAGCTATAACCCTGAATTTCCTGGCCTTTATCGAAGGAGACAGGTGTTTCAGCCAGACTCTCATATTACATAAGTAGCTTTTTGTTTTACAACTAGAGAGTACCTTGCAGGAGTTCTTAACACCTTATTTCCTCCAGGTAGTCCATTACCTTAATATTATTGGAGTCTGTAAGGAACATAGTGAGCCGATCGATGCCCATGCCCCATCCAGCTGTCGGTGGAAGTCCATATTCCAATGCAGTGCAAAAGTTGTCATCGATGAACATGGCTTCATCATCACCTGCTGCTTTTGCCTAGATCATCAATGAACAGTGAGAAGTAGTTCCCATTGCCCATAGTGCAAGAAATGTCAACACTCATGCTAATTCCTATGTCACCACAAAGGGGTGCTACTACACTCCTAGAACCTAAGAGGCTATGTTCCAGGAAGGTCTGCATATTTGTAAAATTAGCTGAAGAAATGAACAACAGGGGAGTGATCTTACCCCTCATCCTGGGGTGTTACTGTCTGGAAAAGCATTCTGAAGGCCACATCACAGGCTATGTCTACAACACAGCCAGGACTGATGCCCTGAGATTGATCCACCGGCGGTCGATTTAGCGGGTCTAATGAAGACTCATCAAATCAACAGCAGATCACTCTCCAGTCAACCCCTGTACTCTACCCCCGATGAGAAGAGTAAAGCAAGTCGATGGGAGAGCTTCTCCCGTCAACCCCGCACAGTGTAGACCCTGCGGTAACTCGACCTAAGGTACGTCAACTCCAGCTACATTATTCACATAGCTGGAGTTGGATAGCGTAGGTCAACTTACTGCAGTAGTGTAGACATAGCCTTAGAAAATGGCATGGGTGCCACCCGCAACATCTAATTCTAACCAAGTTAAATGTTGTCTTGTGAAACTGTGTCTCTGGCACTGAAGCTGCACAGGATTCCTTTTGGCGTATGTGAAGAAGTGTACCTGGGGATACTGGAGACAGCACTCCACTAGTACCAGAAGATGGGATTATAGCAGGTATCTTTAAAACTTTTAGTATTACATTTCATTAGGCAATCTTGTCAATATCTTCTCTCCTAATCAGTATCATTCATAGCTGAACTACACCCCGATGGCAGTCTACAGCAGTTCTTACATCGAAGATATATTAAGTGTTTAGGAATCAATTGTCTAACTCAATAAATATTTTGTTCTTGAAAAAAGTTAACACAAGCTCTTTTGGTTCTCCATTTTTTCCCATATGTTTTGTTCCAAACTCTTCCCTCTGTGCCTGCTGCATCATTCATTTGTCCTCTAACAATTCTCCCTTTGGTGGCAGGCAGAGCTGATAGGACTGGACTTGACATAGGAGATATTTCTTGCAAAAGCTTATGTTAGACCAGGGATTGGCAACCTTTCAGAAGTGGTGTGCCAAGTCTTCATTTATTCACTCTGATTTAAGGTTTCGTGTGCCAGTGATACATGTTAACATTTTTAGAAGGTCTGTTTCTATAAGTCTATAATATATAACTAAACTATTGTTATATGTAAAGTAAATAAGGTTTTTAAAATGTTTAAGCAGCTTCATTTAAAATTAAATTAAAATGCAGAGCCCCCCTGACCAGTGGCCAGAACCCAGGCAGTGCGAGTGCCACTGAAAATCAGCTCATGTGCCACCTTTGGCACCCATGTCATAGGTTGCCTACCCCGTGTTAGATCCATTTGATTGAGAGATTCAATGCCAGTAGATTCCTGTGGTGTTAGTTGTGAATGTTTAGAACAGCCAGTAGGGGGCATAGAAAGAAGAGAGAGGACTCTGTGTAAACTGGAAATACACATTCTGGCATTCACCCCAACCACAAGTGTTTTTGGTCTCTAATCTCTACAATTCCCTACCTTCGCCTGATCTTCAAAAAACTGCCGCTGCCGGAAAGGGTCGTTGAGCTCTGTGTATGCATTGCATATTTCCTTCTTCATCACAAAGAGTTCAAAGCGTTCTGTCAGTCCCCGCTGAGAGCGATGCCTGTGCAGAGGAGATAAGTCACCAGGTAGCTCAGAAACTAACACAGCTTCCTCATTAAAAACAACAAGAGATGCCCACTTTGACAGTCACCACTGTAAAACTCCACGCCACTCAGTATAGACATTTCCCCCCTGTATTTTATGCCCTATGAATGGGCTCCCTGGTTCAGGAACCAAGACCTGGACAAGTGTCAGACTTCCCAAACTGCCGGATGGCACCAAACGTCTCCTTTGCACAGACATAATTTTTCTCACGGGGATAAAAAAAAGAAGTGTCATGATTTTATATAAAATCTCATACTCTTACCATTTGGCCAAAGGGCTCATGATCTGAGGATGATCACAGATGAATGTGGGATTGATACAGGTGACTTCCAGAAACTCACCAACAAGCTGAAAAACAGGAGGACAGAACTTTCAAGTTAGAACATCTCATAATGAAGGTGCCATAAGACAGAGGTGACTCACTACTTCAAAAGCCTACTTAGGATAAAATCTTCACTAATAGTGGTGAGTCCCTGAAAGACAGGCCAAGCAGCCTGCTTGGAGAGGTTAAAATCTGATCTAGCCCAGGACTGTATAAAAACACAAGATTGTTGTCTAAACTTCATCCAGTTTAACAAGAACTCCAGTGGCAGAACATAAACCTACCACTGTTACCTACAGTGTCTCAGGGTGGTATTGAGTTTAATTCCAGTTTTGACATCTGCGACACAAGCCACTAGACAAAGCAGCCAGGGGAAAAAAAAAAAAAAAAATCAGGCAATAGTTGGGGTGAGAAGGGGCAGAAAAGAGGAAAACAAAGCACAGGGCCAGTATGAGTATTATACATTTATCTTACATTTTGGAGGGACATGTGAATCTAATTACACTCTTCTCTCCACTCATGCAGAAATGTGTGGAGGGAGGGGTCCTCCACAAAAAAAATTTTGATCCCTTATTTCTTTCAGAGTTGACCTACACTGCTTCTAATTGGCTGGGAGGAAGTGTCACTGCAAGGTTATAAGGCAGGGGTGGCCAAACTTACTAACTCTCCAAGCCACATATGACAATCTTCAGAAGTTTCAGTGCCAGGCCACACCTAGCAGTGCTCGGGGCTTCAGTCCTGCGGGGAGGAGGGACGTCGGGGCTTCAGCCCTGCTCCTGCTACAGCCCCAAGCCCCAGCTAGTACATGTACCCTGTGGGTCTGAAACCCCAAGATGCCCCTCCCCGCAGGGCAGAAGGCTCAAGCTGTCCCTCCCCCACAGTCTCATAGGTGGAGAATGAGACGGGGCCTGGGGTGAGCCGCACTTTAACTGTAAAAGCTGCATGCGGCTTGCAAGCCACCGTTTGGCCATCCCTGTTATAAGATATTTCTTCCTACCTGGGACCATGCAGTCTACTGAAATAGCTCTCTTTTATCCTACTAGCCCAGGAACTAAGAGGCCAGGTATCAATCCAGAATCCTCTACAGACCTGCATCACTCTGCCACCAATACAACGTGTTCTGTTATAAACAGACACAGAACAACATCTCTGGAGTATTATTGAAATCTCTTTGGCAACAGGAAAAGGGCTGAATTAAATTCCAGCGTGTTTTCCTAGATGTAGCCAAACATCTTGATTCACTGAAAGTCTCATGTACATTTCTGCTACATGATCATTCTATAGATGTTGCAGTCCCTACCCCGCATCTCCACAAAGCCAGCACTTCTGACCTCTGGACTGGTTAAGGCAAGCAAGACTGCAAGCCATTTCCTTTCTTCACCTTGAACCCCTATGGAATCTGAACTGAGGTCCTTTCAGAAGGCCAGATCCTACTCTCCATATGTAACTTACTGCTGAAAGAAGCCTCTGTACCAGATCACTGGAAAATAATTAACATAATGCAGAATTTTAAAAAGGGCTCCAGAGGTGATCCTGGCAAACAAGCCAGTAAGCCTACCTCCAGTACCAGGCAAACTGGTAGAAACTATACTAAAGAACAGAATTATCAGGCACACTGATAAACACGAGTCAATACAGCTTTTGTAAAGGGAAATTACACCTAACCAATCTATTTGAATTCTTTGAGGGAATCAGTAAGCATGTGGACAAGGGTGATCCAATCGATATAGTGTACTTGGATTTTCAGAAAGTCTTTGACAAGGGCCCTCACCAAAGTCTCTTAAGGAAACTAGTCATAGAATAACAGTGAAAGTCCTCTCATGGATCAGTAACTGGTTAAAAGATAGAAACCAAAAGGTAGGAATAAACAGCCAGTTTTCACAATGGAAAGAGGTAAATAGCAGGGTCTCCCAAGGATCTGGCCTGGGATCTGTGCTGTTCAACATATTCATTAACAATTTGGAAAAGGGAGTGAACAGTGAAGTGGCAATGTTTGCAGATGATACAAAAAATTTCAAGATAGCTAAGTCCAAAGCTGTTCAGGGGAATCTCATAAGACTGAGTGACAAAATGGCAGATGAAATTCAACACTGATAATCTGAAAGTAATGCACATTGGAGAAAATAATTCCAAGTACCCATATATAATGATGGGTTCTAAATTAGCTGTTCCCATTCAAGAAAAAGATCTTGGACTCACTTTGAAAACTTCAGCTCAATGCATGGCAACGATCAAAATGCTAACAGAATGTTAAGTACCTTTAGGAAAGGGACAGCAAATATCATAATGCTACTATATAAATCTATGGTGTACCCATACCTTGAATACTGCATGCAGTTCTAGTCACCTGTCTCAGAAAGGATATAGTGGAACTGGAAAAGATTCCAAAAGGGCAACAAAGATGATCAAGGGCATGGAATGGCTTCCATATGAGGAGAAATTAATTATCTTTTTACCTGAATAGCCCTAATCTTTTCAATGGGGCATATGAAAAAGGTCTATAATATAACCAATGGCATGGAAAAAAAAGGAGAGAGAAGTGTTACTCATTACCACAACACAAAAAACAGTGGTCCCCCAATGAAATTAACAGGCAGTAGGTTTAGTCTAAACAAGAGGAAGTACTTTGTCCCACACAATTAACATATTGCAATGGGGCGTGGTGATCACCAAAAGCATAACTAAGTTAAAAGAAGAACTAGATAAATTCATGGAGAACAGGCCTGTACACTATAGCCCATATTCTTCATAGACATATTGTTATGATATGAATATGGCATAACTAAGATGTGTTTTATGCAAGATGGGTCTTGTGAGATATCATTGGAACGGTTACGATTTACTAAGTATGATTATCTTATTTGTATGCATACATTATTTCTAGATCTGAAGTTAGAAATATTGACTATGTATCAATTACAACTGGGTTTACACCTGGAAAATGCAATCAGTCTGGAGAGGCCATTAGGAAAAACAATAGGTCTTTGAAGATGCTAATCTCCTACTGTCATAAGTAGATAGGTAAGGTAAGGGTTAATTTTCTTTTACTGTAAAGGGTTACAAAGGGAACCAAACACCTGACCAGAGGACCAATCAGGAAACCGGATTTTCAAAAGTAAGGGTGGGAACCTCTGGAGGTTTTTGGCTTTGTTT